>NW_003315889.1:555057-576126 GCF_000151265.4 Micromonas pusilla CCMP1545 | reverse complement strand
TTCGTCGGCCCCGAGGCGTCCACGCGCGAACACATCACGATACCGATCAGAGTCGCGCGGGGGCACGCTCGCACGGCGTCGAAGAACTCGTCCGGGTACGGATCCGCAGACGGCGTGAACGCCGCAGCCGCGTCGTCGTCGTCGTCGACGTCGACGTCGTCGACGCCGCGTCGGAAGCTTCCTCTAAACGCGGCGGCGGCGCGGGAGGACGAGTTCGCGACCGCGGCCGCGATATGGCCGTGGCTCGTGCCGGGGTCGTCGGGCGCGGACGCGTCGACGGCGACGATCGCGCCGCCGTCGCCGCCGCCGCGGGGCCTCGCCGCGGTCGCGAGGATTCCGCCGCCGCCGCCCGTCGCGGTCGCGAGGATTCCGCCGCCGCCGCCGCCGTCTCCCGCGACGTCGTTCGACGACGTTCGACTCGCGAGGAAGCCGCCGCCGCGCCTTCGCACGTCGTCGCCGCCGCCGCCCGTACCGCCGGTCGCGCGGTGGGTGCTTCAGGAGGAAGTCAGCGCCGTCTTCGTCGGCGACGCGCTCGCGATGGTGGACATCGTCGGACGCGCGTCCGTGCGGTTCACCCCTCGCGGCGACGGCGGCGACGGCGGCGGCGGCGGCGGCGGCGGTTCGCCGTGGACGTTCCGCGCGGAGCTGCGCGCGCCGATACCGTCGTCCGCCGACGACGCGATCACACCTTGGATGGAGCGGTTCAAGACCGCGCCCGATTCGGACTCGCGTCCGCGGACCCCCGGCGTGCGCGCGACGACGACGAGCCCGACGATCGACGACCTTCGATCGGAGACGCCCGAGCGCCGGTCGCTGATCAAACGCCTCCGCGTCGACGTCGATCGCGCCGTCTACGCCCCCCCCGACGCGACGACCGCGCGCCCCGCGTGCGAGCCCGCGATGCGTTACGAGCTGCGACGGATGAACGCGACGTCGTTGGCGATGTGCGCGGCGGAGGACTTGGTCCCGCTGCCGCCGGTGCGCGCGTCGACGTGGCACGGGCGCGTGTTCGGCGAGGGCGGCGAGTCGCACGCGATCGCGGTGGAGATGTCGCTCACGCCGACGCCGTCGGGTCACGACGGCGACGACGACGACGGCGACGACGACGGTCTCGTCGTGTATTGCGTCGCGCATCTCGAGGGCGACGGTTCATGTCGCGGCGACGCGACGGTTCAGGTCCTGAAAGCGTCCCCGGGCGGAGGCGCGTTCTTCCCCGAACTCGGCTGCTTCGCGTGGCGCGCGCGGCTGCGACGCGGCGACCGCGCGCCGTTCAAAGCGCGGCTGCAGTACCGCACGTTCACGAGCACCGACGGCGGCATCTCGGACGACGACGAGCGCGAGGACGCGCTCGACCGGAACCACGAGCCGGGGGTGACGCTGCACTTCACGTCGTCGCCGACGGCGGGCACCGTGTCCGGAATGGACGTCGTCCCCGCTACCGCGCCAGCGCCGTGGCGCGGGTTTGCCTCGGGCGTGTACGCCGCGCTGCCGATGCCGGAGGTGGAGCCGAGCAGCGGCGGGAGTCCGACGGCGCGGCGCGCGCTGACGCGATCGGCGGCGTTGAAGCGCGTGCGGCGGTGGCGGGACGTCGCGGCGGCTGCGCTGGACGGGCTGGCGACGCGCGACGCGAGCGACGCGGCGGTCGCGGGGGCGTCTTCGGTGGGCGCGCGGGAGGAGGAGGAGGAGGAGGAGGACGTCGCGATCGCGCGCGAGGACGGCGCGTGGGGCGACGTCGGAGTGTTGTTCGACGGCAGCGGGCGCGAGTACGAGCGCGCGGAAGCGCGCGCGCCCGTGATGGACCTTTTGCTGTGAGCGAGGCGCGCGAGCGAACGCGCGAACGGAATCCAATCGACGAACGTAGAGAAACTGCAGTGCAATCAGGCGGAGTGCAGTCATCACGAAAAGACGACGAGTTGACACTTCCGAGAAGAGTCAACAACGCCTCGTCAGATCCGCATTCGCCCCTCCGCGGCTCCTCCTCCGCCCGCGCGCGATGGAGATCGCCGCCGCGTCCGCGGGGATCGCCGCGGTCGGGATGTGGTACAGCCGCCGCGGCGGAACCCGCACCGCGACCGTGAGCGACTTCACCGAGCCTCCGAAGACGTGGGCGGAGTCCGTCGTCCGGCTGCACGAGGTCGTGCGCATCTCGTGGCGAGAGGCGCTCTCGAAGCTCGGCGTGTGGAGGCTCGACCACCTCCTCGCGATTCGGCACCTGAGCGGCAAGGACGTCTCCGCGGCGATCGCGCGGAACGTGCGCGCGCACGGACGCCTCGTCGAGGGCGAGGAGTGGCGACGCAAGCTCGAGAGCATCTCGCGCGCGATGCGGTACAACAGGCACCTCCGCGGCGTCTCCTCGGAAGCGCACATCGTCGCGAAGCTCGACGCGGCCAATTCCGACGTCCTGCTCTCGCAGCTCAAGCCGAGGATCATGCAGCCCGCGTACGTTTTATTCCGCGACGCGCCCACGCGCCAGCTGTACTTCGTCATACGAGGCACGCACAGCGTGAAGGACCACGTCACGTCGCTCACGGGGCACTCGCGGCCGCATCACGCCATCGGCGCCGACGGCGACCCCGTGCTGGGACGCGCGCACTCGGGGTTCCTCGCCACCGCGCGGTGGCTCAGCAAAGAAGTCGGCGACGACCTCGCGCGCGTGATGCGCGAGAACCCGGGGTACGAGCTCACGATCGTCGGGCACAGTCTGGGCGCGGGGACCGCGGTGCTGCTGACGCAAATCTTACGCGAACGAGACGGCGGCGACCCGTCGCGGAACCCGTTCGCGAGCGTAGACTGCTACGCATTCGCGTGCCCGTCGTGCGTGTCCAGGGAGCTCTCCATCGCGTGCAAGCCGTTCATCACGACGCTCGCGAACAATGCGGACATCGTCCCGTACGTGAGCTTCAGCAAAGTCAGCGAACTTCAGGCGCAGATCGTGTCCGCGGCGTGGGAGCAGCAGGTTTTGAAAAAGTGGAAAGAGACGACGAAGAACCTCGGCGCCGCGTGCGCGACGAACCCGTGCGGCGCGCCGAGGCCGGGGAAGGAGCATCAGACGCTGCCGGGACGCAGAGGCGGCGGAAACGGCGGGTGGGGGGTGCTGAACTGCGGCGGGGCGAGAGGGAACCGCGGGGCGCTGACCTTCGGGGGCGGACCCGCGGCGGCGGCGGGCCCGGGGCTCGACGACGCGTCGCTCGCCGCGTCGCTGTCGCAGCAGACGACGATGGACGTCGACCGCGCGCACCTCCCCGGGGCGGTCGCGCGGGGCGGCCCGCGTCGGTGGCTCGGCGCGCAGCTGCGGGGCATACGGAGGATCGTGCAGAAGGACAAGATGCTCGCCATGAGCGGCGCGCTCATCGCCGGGTGCGTCGCGCCGAGGAAACGCGGCGCCCCGGAGCCTCCGAGCGGCGGCGGCGGCGGCGACGACGTCCCGACCACCGGCGGTAACGGTACCTCATCTTCTTCTACTACTACCACCACTTCTGCTTCTTCCGCGGTGGCGTCGCCGCCCGGGGTGTCGAGAACGTGGGCGACGACGCCGACGGCGTCGACGGCAGCGGCGGCGGCGGCCGCCGCCGCCGCCGCCGCGGGCGACCGCGCTGGGCGCGGCGGAGGGCGAGGCGGAGGCGCGCCCGTCGNCGAGGCGCCGCCCGCCGCCTCCGGGACGGTGCCGAGCTCGCAGTGGGCGATCGACGACGGCGACCTCGTGGAGATGGATCTCGACGACGCGACGCTCGCGATGGCGCAAGGCGAGACCGCGCAGGAAGTGTTGAAGCTCCAAGAGGAGCTCAGCGTGATTCGAGCCGCGACCGAATCCGCGGGGCACCGCCGCCGACGCGCCGGGTCGTCGTTCGGCGGCATCGCGGACGGCGTCGACTTTTCGTCCTCGGCGGACGACGCGCCGCGCGCGGGCGGGGAGACGACCGCGCCGACGGCGGTGGCGATGGACACGTCCTCCGGGTCGGGAGGCGCCGACGAGTTCGACGACGACGACGACGAGACGGCGTCGCGCGCGCCGCTGCCGGACCCGGCGCGTAAAAAACTCTCCGCCGCGGCGCTCCTCGGCCCCGGCGCGCCCGCGGAGCTCGTCTCCGAGGCGATCTCGTTCGAGGTGGGCGACGCGATCGCCGGCGGCGGCGCGGGCGCGGGCGTCTCCGAGGACGAGGACGCGGTGAGCGTCGGTTTGGACGAAATCGCGCGGCGGATCGCGACGGGGAAGGGCGGGAGTAATTTCAACGCGCCGTCCTCGCCGGATCGCGGGGTCACCGCGCGGGCTGGCGCGCGCGGTGGGAAGGACCCCAGGGACGCCGCGAAGGAGCGCGAGGACGACCGCGCGTTCAAGACGAAGCTGTACCCCGCGGGCACGATCCTTCACATGGTCCTCGCGGATCCTCCGAGAGACGACGACGACGCCGCCGCCGCCGCTGCCGCCGGCGACGTCGAGGACGCGGTCCCGCCGCCGTCTCCGGGGGGCTCGCGCGCGCCGGAGCCGGAGCCGGCGATCACGACGCGCGCGGCGAAGTATAAGATGTACGCGGACGTCGACGTCGCCGCGTACGATCGCATCACGCTGTCGAAGACGATGTTGAGCGATCACTTTCTTCCAAAGTATCTGGACGCGCTCGACGACGTCATCGAGCACCTGGGGCGAGGCGACGGCGGCGAGGGGAGGACGCGAGAGGCGCGATCGAGTTGAGCGGTAGTCAGTGCAGTGCGTCGTTAGGACCGTGTACGCGTTGAAATTGAAAGTGTTGTCGGGGGATGCACCCGCGGAGTGGTCGCGTCCGCGGCGTTCGAAGCCGCGGCGACGACGACGACGGAACCCTAATTTTGCCTCAGATCTGAGTTTCTTCTTCACACTCTCCCCGCGCGCCGCTTCGACGCCGCACACCGTCGCGATGTCCACGCTGAACCCCGCGGAGATACGAAAGCTCAAGAAGCTGGCTGATGACGGCGACTCGGAGGCCGCTTGGACGCTCGCGATGCACTACGGTAGGGAGAGGGAGTCTACGCTTTTCAACGAGCACGTCACGCGAGCGGCGGAACTCGGCCTGCTCGAGGCGCAGGTCATCCTCGCCGTAGGGAACTCCTGCATGTCGACCGGGATCCGTATGGAGGAAGACGAGGTGTTCAGCGAACATATGGTCCGCGAAGCGAGGTATTGGACGCACAAGGTGAGCACCGATCACGGAGCGGAGGGCAAGTTCGAACTCGCTAAGGCATATATCAGTACTGCTGAGGCTAGTGAGGCTAACAAACAAGGCGAAGCCGTTCAGCTCTTAAAAGAAGCCGCCAACGAGGGTCACACGCAGGCGATGCGCTGGCTCTGGGAGCGGCAATCATCCATGTAAATACTACGAACTACGTCACGTCATCGCCCACCCTACGCGCTAAACCATCGTCACCGTCCCACCGTCACCGCCGCGTCAACGACAAACTCGGTGGCATCCCCAACACGGACGACCGCAGCGACGAAATCGACGAACTCACCGACGCGCCGCCGCCGCCGCGCGCGCTCTTCTGCGCCGCCTCCGCCGCGCTGAAGAAGAAGTCGTTGTAGTTCAACCGCAGCAGCAGCAACCTCAAGTACGGCGCCTTCGGGTCGTTCGCGAGCCGGTTCGACCGCAGGATCGTGTACAACCCGGTCGCCTGCCGCGCGAACTTGGCGCCGATGGAATCAACCTCGACCATCGTCTCCGGAGACGGCGGGCTCCCGTCCGGCGGCAGGCCCTTCACCTCCGCGCACAGCGCCCCCGCGAGCTGCATGATGTTCTCGATGATCGCGCTCACGCTCTCGAGGTCGAGAAAACTCTGCGCCGTGCACGCCGCGAGGAAGCTCCGGTGCGCGCGCTGCGCCTCCGCGAAGTCATCCGGCGCCTCCGCGATTCGCGTCGCCGCGCGTCGAAACTGCGACTCGATGACGTCCACCTGCAGGTACGTCGTCCAGTTGTTCACCAAGAACGCGATGTCGTGCCTGACGCGCTGGCACGCCTCGAACGCACCGCCGCGCTCGCCTCGCCCGCGTCCGCGGCTTCCTCCGCGAACGCCCTCGCCGTAGAAGACGTGGTCGGCTTGAACCCTGCGGTCCGCGTCAGAGCCGCCCGGCGCGTCGCCGCCGCCTTTCCTCCGCAACCGGCACCACGCGTCGTCCAACGCGAGCTGCGCGCGCTTGAGCCTGAGGAGGTACTGGAACAGCTTGTTATACCGCGCGATCGTATTCTTCGTGAGGATCAGCCCGAGCGGCCACGGGACGGCGTAGTCGAGCTCGAGGCCGTCCCAGCCGTCGAACGACGGGACGCGCGCGGTGGCGCCGCCGCCGCTCGTCGTCGTCGCCGCCGCCGCCGCCGCCGCGCGCCTCGGCTGGAAGTGCGCGCTCGCGCCGACGTCGTCGTCGCCCCCGCCGCGCTCCGCGGGGTTAAATCTGAGCCTGAACCGGCTCGCGAGCGGGTCGTTCACCGCGGACGACTTCAGCGCCGCCTGCGCGAACGGCGCCGCCATGTCCGCCTCCGCGGTGCTCGAGCGCGGCGGCGCCCTCAACAACCCGGCGGCTTCCTCGAAAAACGTCTGAAAGAAATCGCCGCGGCCGAGGAGGAAATACGCGCGCAGCGCGCCGAGGTGGTCGAGCAGCCTCGCGTTCGCGACGACGAGCCGCCCCAGGCGCGCGGCGATCGGCGCGCGGATCGTCTCGAGGACGAGCTCGAACGACGCGCGGTCGAACTCGCCGTCGTTTTTCGCCAACGCGCGAAGCGACGCCGTCGCCGCCGCCGCGACTTCCGCCGGCAACAGCGACTTCCCGGCGAACGCGCCGCGCGGGCTCGACAGCACCCTGACCGCGCGGCCGATAAACAGCGTCGCCTCCGCGGCCGGGAGCTCGATCCCGGGCGGGAGGTTCTCCAGCGATACGAGGAACCCGCGGTGCCACTCGTCCTCGCCGCCGTCGTCGCCGTCGAACGGGTCGTCGGAGGCGCCGCTCCCGCCGCCGCCGCCGCCGCCGCGTCGCCGCCGCGAGTCCTCCTCGCGCAAGCCGTACCCGCTCCACCCGCCCGCCGCGGCGACGCCGCGCCCGTCGGCGTCGAAGTCGCCGAGCCACACGCCGCCGTCGCCGCCGCCGCCGTCGACGCGTCGCACCCAAAACTCGCCGAAGGGGTCCACGAGCGCGCCGTGGACGGTCCACGCCAGGAGCTGCTGGTACAGCGCGCGGTAGCACCGCGACCGCAGCGCCCTGAGCGCGGACTCGAGCTGCGGCGCGCCCGCGGCGAGAGCGGCGGCGTGGAGGTGGTGCAGCAACGCCGCGCCGCGAAGGTCTGTGGGGAGGGAGGGAGGGAGGATCGATCGATCGTCAGCCGCGAGTCGACGTTTTTTGAAACGCGAACGCGAAACGAATCGGGAGGAGACGAACGACGGACGATCTCGCGCCCTCTCGCGCGGAAACGCGCGTTTCGCGCACCGTCGGACTCCATCACGGGTCTCAACACCGCGCGCAGCGACGGCAGCACGAGCGCGAACGAGCTCAGCGCGCTCTCCAACGCCGCGGGCAGCGCGGGGGTCGCCCCCCGCAGCACATCCTGCTCCAGTCGAAGCACCGCCGCCTCGTACGACGACAGAACCTCGCCGACGCCAGCCGCGAGCGCTCTTCGGTACAGACTCCCGCCGCCGTCCGACCGCGACGAGCCGCCGACCGCGGCGAGCACCCCGGACTCGCCCTCGTCCGCGACGAATCGCTCCAAGCATCGGAACGCGTACCCGAGCGAGACGAGTCGGTCGAGCGACGCGCGCTCGGGAGGCTCGAGGAACGGGAGATCCGGGGACACGCGGAAGCGCTCCGGGCCGTGGAGCTCGCTCCCGGGGACGAGGACGATGACCTCCCCGGGGACGCCGAGGAGGGCGAGGAGGACCTCGGGGACCATCCTTCCTTCCCGCCGCGCCTCTCGCTGTGGACGACGACGACGACGCGCGCGCGAAGCGAGGTGCCCACAGATTTCGAAATCCGCGTCTGCTCGTTGGCTCGCGCGGCGCGTAGCGGTTCCGGTTCGTTTTCGCCGTGCGTGGCGTGGGGGAACCAGGACGACGACGACGCTCCCTCGGTCCGCCATCGCGCGCGCGCGCTGGGCGCGATGACGACGCGCCGCGACGACGACGACGACGAAGACGACGCGAGCGTGCGGAGCGAGGTCGGCGACGCGCTGCGCCGGCTCGGCAGCGCGGTCGGCGTCGGCACGTCGCGGGGGGACGATGACGAGGAGGAGGAGGAGACCGCGGACGCGATGTTAACGCGACTCGGGATGCGCGCGTCGTTCGACGACGACCGCCGCGCGACGGACGCGGAGGTGCGGTCCGTCCTCGCATCGATGTATCGCGTCGCGCTCGGGGGGGACGCCGCGGGGGACGAGGCGAGGGACGGCGACGGCGACGACGACCGCGATGGTCTCTCCTCCTCCTCCGCGCTGCGAAGCAGCGTCGCGCGAAGCGACGCGTCGTCGCTGTCGTCGCTGTACAGCGCGAAAGACGCGCCGTACGTCATCTCGCGCGGCGCGCTGACCCCGCCGTGGTACGCCAAGTCGTACTACAAGGTCGTCGCCGTCGTCGGCCCGGGAGGCCCGCGCGGGGACGCCTACCACTACGTCTCCGTCTACGACGGCGTCACGCGGTACGACGTCGGCTCCACGGTGTGCCATCCCGCGGCGCCGGGCCACGGCGGCGGTCTCTACGTCTCGCCCACGATCGAGGGATGTTTGAGGAGGGATAAGAACATGTTCCCGCGAAATTCCATGCTTCTGAACGCCCCGCGCGCGATCGCGAAGTGCCGGTGCTGGAACGAGCGGCGAGAGACGGATCCGGTGTTTTACGGCACCAAGCTCGCGTTCACGTTCGCGCGCGTCGACGAGATCCTGCCGTATCCGTCCACGTGGGGCGTGAACATCGACGGCGCGGGGGTGACGACGTGGACGACGGTCGGCCCGCTCGCGGACGAGGTAGCGAGGGCGTCGTACCCGGGACCGGGCCACGGCGCGTTCGATCCAAACGGGAAGCAGTATAACCGCGACGTCCCCGCGGCTGTGGCGCCCGGCGGGAGCGTGTATCGACCGCCGCGGTCGCCGGCGACGTCCGCGCGCCGCCGCGCGGAGGAGTTGGGGGAGGAGGAGGAGGAGGACGCGCCGAGGTTGATGCGCGCGAGCTTCGACGCGACCGCGGCGCGAAGTGGCGGTCTCGGCGGCGGTCTCGGCGGCGTCGAGAGGGCGTCGGCGTCGCGCGTCGACGACGCCGTCTCGCGGATCGTCCGTCGGCTCGAGGCGAAGGCGCTGGGGGACGTGGAAAACACGGGGGAGAGGGACGCCGCGGCGAGGGTGGGGAAGTCTGGGAGGAACGCGGACGCGGCGGAGCGGCGGAGCGTGGAGCTCGTGAAGGCGCAGGCGACGACGATCGCGCTCGAGGAGGAGGTTCGCGCGATGGAGCGGCGGTTGGACGCGACGAGGTACGGCGCGGGCGTCGTCGCCTATATCCGGGCGTGACGCGATCTGTTCCGCTTCCGATCGATCGCGCGTGCGGTAGGCGTCGACGATAGGTAAACTGCAACTTTATGTCGATTCATAAGACTTCTGAACCCGCGACATAATTCCCCCCCGAGACCCCGCCCTCGATCCCCGTCGTTCGCACTCGCCTTCGTACTTCCGAAAGTACGTACCTCTCACGAGTTTGACGAAATAAGTATCACCATCCATCACCCGCCGCCCGCCCGCGCTCGCTTCGCGCTCACAGCTTCCCCGGGGGCGCGTACGGCTTCGGTGGCGTCGTCGCCGTCGGCATCGGCCGTCGCATCGGCTTCACGTCCCAAATCTCCTCCGCGTACTGACGAATCGTGCGATCCGACGAAAACTTCCCCGACCCGGCGACGCTGAGGATCGACATCTTGTTCCACCGCGCCGTGTCCTTGTACGCGATGTCCACCTCCTTTTGCGCGCGCAGGTAGTCCTCGAAGTCGTTCGCGAGGAGGTAGTAGTCGTTCTCGCTCGACACCGCGTCCATGACGGGGTTGAAAAAGTCCGCCCACCCGAACTCGCCGCCGCGAATCTGGTTGACGATCTCGTAGAAACCGCCGGGCGCGTCAAAGTTCCACCGCTCCCTTCGCAGGTTCGGGACTTGGTCCGCGCGCGCGCCGAAGATGAACATGTTCTCCGTGCCAATCTCCTCCGCGATCTCGACGTTCGCGCCGTCCATAGTGCCGATGATGAGGCAGCCGTTCATCGCGAATTTCATGTTCGACGTCCCCGACGCCTCCGTCCCCGCGGTGGAGATGTGCTGCGAGAGCTCCGCACCCGGGACGATAACCTCCGCGCTCGAGACGTTATAATCCGGGATGAACACCACCTTCAGCTTGTCGTCGATGTTTTTGTCGCCGTTCACCTTGTCCCCGACCGCGCTGACGAGCTTAATGATGCGCTTCGCCATGTCGTACCCTGGCGCGGCTTTGCCTCCGATGACGCACACGCGCGGGACTTCCTTCGCGCGTTCCTCCGAGCTCATCGACCGCAACACGTTGTAACGGTGAATGATGCTCATGACGTTCAGGAGCTGGCGCTTGTACTCGTGGATGCGCTTGACCTGGACGTCGTACAGCGCGTCCGTGGGGACGTCCATCCCGGTCTTTTCTTTGATCAACGCGGCGAGGCGTTCTTTGTTGCGAAGCTTGATCCCCGCCCACTTCTTTTGGAACGCCGCGTCGTCCGCCTTCTCTCGCAAGCCCTGGAGCAAGTCGAGCTCCTTGATCCACGCGTCCGTGCCGAGCGTTTCCGTGATCAACTCCGAGAGCTCGGGGTTACAGAACGCGAGCCACCGGCGCTGGGTGACGCCGTTCGTTTTGTTTTGAAACTTCTCCGGCATGATCTCGTAAAAGTCCTTGAAGATGGTCGTCTTGATGAGCTCGGAGTGAATCGCCGCGACGCCGTTCACGGTGTGGCTCGCGACCAGCGCGAGGTTCGCCATCCTGACCGACTTCTCGATGTTCTCGCCCTCCTCGATCACGCTCATGCGCCAGATCCGTTCGGTGTCGTCCCCGAAGATCCCTCTCAGCTCCTGCGTGAACCGCCAGTTGATGTCGTAGATGATCTGCATGTGCCGCGGCAGCACAGTCTCCACGAGCTCCACCGGCCACTTCTCCAACGCCTCGGGAAGAACCGTGTGGTTCGTGAACGAGAACACCCTCGTGGTGATCTCCCACGACTTCGTCCACCCCAACCCGTGGTCGTCCATGAGCAGACGCATCAGCTCGGGCACGCCGATCGTCGGGTGCGTGTCGTTGAGCTGAAGCGCCACCTTCTCCGGAAACTCGTTGAAGTCGTCGCCGTGCGTGACGAGGTACCGACGTATGATGTCCTGAAGCGTCGCGCTGACCATGAAGTACTGCTGCTTCAGACGGAGTTCCTTGCCCTGGTACGTCCGATCGTCCGGGTAGAGCACCGCGCTGATCGTCTCCGCGCGTTGCTTCGCGAGAATCGCCTGGACGTAATCGCCCGTGTTGAAACTCTCCAAGTCAAACTCGCGGCTCGGCTTCGCGCTCCACAGACGCATGTTGATCGTGTTCGGGGTGTTCCAGCCCGGGATCGGGGTGTCGTACGCCACCGCGGAGATCTCCTCCCCCGGGGACCACAAGAACGTCTGCCGTCCCTGCGCGTCGTCGCCTTGCTCGACGTTGCCGTAAAATTTAATCGGATACGCGATGTTCGGCCGCTCGATCTCCCACGGGTTCCCAAAGTTGAGCCAGTAGTCCGGGTTCTCGTGCTGGAACCCGTCGTGGAGTTCTTGTCGGAACATCCCGTACTGGTACCGGATCCCGTACCCCCACGCGGGGAGGTTCTCCGTCGCCATCGAGTCGAGAAAGCACGCGGCGAGTCGCCCCAAGCCGCCGTTGCCGAGCGCGGCGTCGCGTTCCTTCCCCACGAGGTTCTCCATGTCGTACCCGAGCTGCGTGAGCGCTTCTTTGAACGGATGGTCGAGCTCGAGGTTACACAGCGAGTTCGTCAGCGACCGCCCCATGAGGAATTCCATGGAGAGGTAGTACACGCGCTTCGGGTCTTGCTCGCGGAAGTACTGCTGCGTGTCGTTCCAAGATTCGATCAGGCGGTCGCGCACGGACAGCGACGTCGCCTATCGATCGCGGACGAGGTAGGGGTGGGGTGGGGTGGGGTGGGGTCGGTCAGCGCGACGCTCGCTCGAGGGTGGCGGAGAAAGAGCGAAGAGCGATCGCCGCCGCGACGACCAGCCGCCCGACGCGGAAAAAGCGACATCCAACCGGCGGAGAGAGATGTTTGGGGTTTCGCGGCAGGGGACGGATGGATCGACGTCGCCGCGCTATCGCACCTGGTACGCCTCGAAGTCGTCAAAGCGGTACCGCGACCTCGCGAGGGTGTACTCCACGTGGTTCACGATGCTCTTCTGGACGGCTAACACGTCGTTCTTGATGTACGAGTCCATGAGCGAGTACAGCATGTCTTTCTTCCGAGGGTTGTCGATGTTGGCGGTTTTGTCCGTGGGGCGCGAAACCTCGCTCGATTTCAGGTAATGCGCGTTCATCACGAACGTCACGACCTGCTCGATGTTCGCGAGATCGTACGGATCCTCGACCCTGATGCCGTCGTCGCCGGTGACGTAAAACGTGTCCGACACGACGCCATCGCTGTCCATGTCCACCTCGGTTCTCTCCACGGTCAGGCCGAGGTCTTGGAGCGTCATCTTCATCAGTTGTAAAATTCCCGGGCGGTTCGTCGCGCGGACGCTGATGACCGTGTTCGCGGGATCGCTCGCGCCGTCCACGACGACGGTCAGGTTCGCGTCCTCCACGGACGGCGGCGTGCACTCCTCGGAGGCGACGCGCGCGGGGGGCGCGCGCAGGACGCGGCGATCGCGACGGCGATCCCCCCCGCTTTTCGCGAACTTGATCGGCGTCCCAGCCCCCGCGGCGACGACGACGGCGCGCGACGCGGACGGGGCCGCGGGGCGCGACGACGCGCGGGTTGGAACCGCGCGAGCCGCCGCCGCGAACGACGCCATCATGGTTGACGTTAACGCGCGATCTTCTGCGCCGTGCGCGTTACGCGGCGACGTAGATCTGCCCGATCGCGCGCGCCCCTCAACGTTAAAGTACCTCGGCGCCGGTTCAAAAACCCAGCGCAAGCCAGGGAGTGGGTAACGGCGTAGTACTTTTTGTATGAGAAATAGTCTGAAAATCGCGGTGGTACCATTTCAACTTTTTTGCTTTCAGCGTTGATCGATGTATCGATCAAACCAGAGAATTCATCGCGAATTTTTCAAAGGTTGCTTGACCGAGGCGCAACTTCAAGCGCGCGTAGCTCCCTAATGCCCGCGAGTCCCAGCGCGAAATCACGACCGCGATGAGCCCTGATGAAGGCGATCACGGTGATGTGCTTTTTGTGCTGGGACTCGCGGGCAAACTTGCCGAACTGAAATGGTACCAAAACGTACGTTCGTTACTGACTCCCTGCGCAAGCCAGCGCACTCGGGATATTTTTCGTCGACGGCGCGGCGTCAGCGGCGCGCTTTATGATTTTGGACTACTCAGCAGATCGGCGCGCGCGCGCGCGGGCCGCGCGAGCGCGCGATGCCGAAGAGGGCGGCGCCGCGCGTCGGACACCAGGCGCGGCTCGACGCGTTCCTCTCCCCGCGAGGCGGCGCCGGGGGGCGCGGTCGAGCCGCGGACCGCGGGTCGAGATTCGTCGCGTGTCCCGCGTGCTTCGCGGACGTCCCCGCGACGCTCATAAACGAGCACCTCGACGACGGCCGATGCGGGGAGAGGGAGGAAGCGACGCGGCGGAGACGCGACGGCGGCGGCGGCGGCGAGACGGCCGCGGCCGCGGTCAACGTCCACGGGCAGATCGCGCACACCGCGAGAGGGACGCCGTGGCGAAGATCGATGGCCGCGAGCGGGATGGACGCGCTCGAGGACGACGACGCGCGGAGACGCGGGGACGACGACGACGACGACGACGACGTTTGCGTTTCGAGGGATGGGAACGACGACATCGCGAACGACGCCCCGGGCGACGCGTCGTCGAACGTCAAAGACACACTCGCGCGGCTCATGCGCGCGTCCGCGGCGACGTCCACCTCGAACACGCCGTCGCTCCCCGGGCATCATCTCCTCCTCGACTTCATCACCGAGGACGAGGAGAACGCGCTCGTCGCCTTTCTCGACGACGGCGAGCGCGGGATCCACGACTGGAAGCCGTCGACGTTCAACGGCGCGCACAGAGGGAAAGCGTGGGGGGTGCGGGTCGACCTGAAGCGCCGAACCGTGAGCCCGCCGACGCGCGAGATGCCGCCGCGTTTGCTCGCGGTCGCGGAGAAGATGCGAGGCGCGCACGCGCTCTTGGCGCGCTTCTCGCCGAACGAGGCCAACGCGATATCGTACGACAAGCGCCTCGGCGACCGACTGCTCTCGCACGTGGACGACCGGCAGCTCTCGTCGGACGTGCTCGTGAACCTCTCACTGTGCGGCGAGTGCGTCATGACGTACGAGAGAACGACGACGCGGTCGTCGGGCGGCGGGACCCGCGGGAGCGATAGGGTGGACGTTCGGCTGCCGCGGCGGTCGCTGCAGATACAGAGCGGCGACGCGAGGTACGCGTTCGCGCACTCGATCGCGAACGAAAACTTGTTGGACCCGCGGCGGGTGTCCATCACGTTTCGCGAGAGCAGAACCCCGAGCACGAGGACGACGACGCGCGGGAAGTGATTGGATTGGATCCGATCCGATCCGATCCGATTTGATTCGAGCGAGCGTCGTCGAGCGCGCGTGTCGTCGTTATTAGTTAGACGCGTCGTAGAACCTAGGCCTAGCGGGTGTTCGCTCGAGCGGAGAGACGAGCGCGAACGCTTCACGACGCGCTCCACAGTTGATACCGAAGCCACAGCGCCGCGAGGACGAGCGGCCAGACGAGCTCGAACCCGGCGGTCCCGACGAGGACGCCGACGAGGGAGACGACGCCCTTCACCGCGCCCGCGGCCATGTCCCCGGGGCTCACCGCGGTCGCGGTCGCCGCGGTCGCGGTCGCCGCCGCCGCGTCGTCGTCGTCGTCGGCGCCGCTTTTTCCTCCCCGCGTCGTCGTCCCCGCGGGCCCCGCGTCTCTCCCCGCGCCATGTGCGGTCCCGTCGTACGCCTCCACGAGAGCCTCGCGCATCTCGTGCATCATCTCCGTCGCCGCCCGCAGCTTATCGTCCTTCGCGCTCAGCTCCGCCTCCAACGCGCGCGCGCGCTCCTCGACGCGTCCTCTCGCGTCGCGCTCGTCTCGAATCGCCTCGAGCAGCTCGCGGCGTCGCTCGTCGGCGTCCTCCTCGGAGAGCATCCCGGCGATCGTCCCGCACGTGACGTCGCTCTCCGCGCCTCGCCGCGACGACGCCCCCGGCGAGCTCGACTCGCGCAGGCGAGACGCGAGCGCGACGTTCTCGAGCTGCGCGCGGACGAGCTCCTCCTTCGCGTCTCTCAGCTCGCGCTGCAGCGACGCTTGGAACCTGAGCTGCGCGTTCGGCGTGGACGCCGTGGACGGATCGATCGCGTCCGTCTGCGCCGCCGCGGAGGACGTCGAGGACGGAGGCGATCTCGGGAGGTACGGCGCGCGCGATCGCGCCGCCGCCATACCCGCCGCGCCGCCGCCGTCGCGAGGGTGGAGCTGCCCGCGCGTGGAGACCCATCCGCCCGCGCCCGCGCCCGACGACGGCGCGCCCGCGCGCAGCGGGTTCGGGTCCGCCTCCGCGCCGCTCGCGCCGCCGACGCCGTCCCTCCGCGTCCGCGGCGCGGCGACGGGCTGCCGCGGCGGCGCGGCGAAGTTGTTCCGCCCCGCGCCGCCCGCGGCGTCGACGCGCCGCGTCGCGCCTCCGTTCGCCGCGCCCGGATGCGACGATGGCGGGAAAAAGCTCGAGGACGTCACCTTCGCGCCGTTCGCGCGCGCGCCGTCCGCGCCGTTCGCCGCGGGGAAGTGCTCCTTCGGGCGGCGGATCATCGCGGCTGTCGACGCGCGATCCCCGCGCGCGCGCTCTCCTCGCGCCGGCCCGTGCAATGCCGCGCGAGAGGAGAGGGCAATCTATTTCTTCCTCTCATCAAAAAAAGCTCGTCGAAGCGTCGGGTAAAATCCTTTAAGGGTGAACGGGACGAATTCATCGAGTATGAAAGGTATTGTTTGGTAGGGCCATATGAGTTTCAAACCACTCCCGATTTTTAGCCGATCAAACTGACCCGAAGACCGTTATCCGTTATTTTCGAGACAAATTCGCCTTTTTCCGTGACGTTGACGTGACGTGAGGGGACGGGCGGCGGCACAAACGCACGCGCGAACGAGTGGGAACCGCGAGGACATCGCGCCCCTGAGACGACATCGTCATAACTTGACCAAGGTAATTCTTGCGCAAGGATCGCCGTGCTTTTACGCGCTTCAAGACGCGAACGAACGCCGCCGCACTTCGCGCCGCCGCCGCGTTTCGTTTCTCACAGAAAAGAGAAAACCCTAATCCCCAACGACCTTCGACGTCGTCGCGTGACCCGCGCCGCCGCGTGAATCAAGATGACGTACCCGACGCTCGGCTCCGAGTCCGCGATCGCGACGGTGACGTGCACGACGCTGTTCTTCTTCATCACCGCGATCGTCTACGCGCTGCGCAAGGCGGACGGCTCGTTCATGATGCCGCTCGAGTTTTTCAACAGCGTCAAGACCCCCAACGTGCACTGGCTCAGCGCGAAGAACTCGCTGCCGTGGCGCCAAGTCGGGCTCTCGTACTTCGCCGGCGGCATGGGCGCGTCGGTGTACTACGGCTCCACGGAGATGGGCGCGAACACGCGCCTTTCCTGGTGGGGCGTCTTTGGATACACCATGGGAAGCACGTCCCCCGCGCTCCTCCTCATCGCCATCGCGCCCGCCATCAAAAAGTTCGTCGGCGACAAAAACGGCTTCAGCGTCACGGACTTTGCGCTCCAGCGCTTCGGCCGCTTGACGCAACTCGTCGCCGCGTTCATGAGCGTGATGTACATGTTCATCTCCCTCTGCGCGGAGCTCGGGAGCATCGCGAACGTCGCGACGCTTTTCGCCGACAGGACCAGCTACACGCGTAAAGTCGTCCTCTGCGTCGTCGCGCTCGTCACGATGTCGTACACCATGGCCGCGGGGTTCCCCGCATCCGTGATCACCGACCGGATCCAGGGCGTGATGATCATCTCTTTCATGCTCTTCTTCGCGATCTTCTTGATGGCCGAGAACCCGGTCACGCCGTCCGAGATGGACTCGGTGTCGCACTCGAGAACATCGGGCTTCGTCGTCATGGTCACGCTCATCATCGCGATCATCTCCGCCGAGCTCTTCAACGCCGGGCAGTGGCAGCGCGTGTACGCCGCGAAGTCCACCGTGGATCTTCGCAAGGGTCTCGCCCTCGGCGCGGGGTTGATCTTCATCGTGATGTGGTTCTTCGGCGTCCTCGGCGTCGTCGCCGCGGCCAAGTACAACGACGACTTCAACGCGTACACGAAGTTCCACTACCTCGCGTACTTTTACCTCGTCGAGAACTTGGCGAAGGGGTGGCACTTCATCGTCCTCATCTTCGCCACCTCGCTGTGCGTCTCTTCCGTGGACTCCATACAGAACGGACTGACGTCCGTGATGTACAGGGACATCAAAAAGTTTGGCCTCCCGGTGAACAGCGTCCGCGTGGTCTGCCTCGCGCTCAACATCGGCGCCATCGTCGTCGCCGCGGATAAGATTGACGTTCTGTCTCTCTTCCTCATGGTCGACCTCGTCTGCGCGGTCGCCGCGCCGGCGCTGTACCTCGGGATGATCCGCAAGGACGTCAACAAGTTCATCGTCGCCCCCACGGAGTTTGGGTCGCTGATGGGCGTCGTCAGCGGCGTCCTCGCGGTGATCATTCAAGGCGCGATACTCAACCTGGACGGCGCGTGGACGGATACCTACGGCGCCGTGCACTCCACGAAAGCGGTCGCGGAACTCGCCCCGCCGATCGTGCACCGCGCCCAAGGCGCGGCTGGGAACTTTTGGCTGCCGGACGGGACCACGATCGAAGGAGGCGGGCTGCAGGCGTTCGGCGGCGTGCGAACGCTGTCGACGTTCATCCTCGCCGTGTGTTTCAGCGCCTTCGGCACGATGTTCTTCTCGTTCCTCGACGTGACCGTTCGCGGCGACGCGTCGAGGAAGCCGTTGATTCAGCTCCCGTTCGACGAGCCCGTCACGGACACGCGGAACCCCGCGCCGTTGGAGTACGAGCCGGGGGAGAAGCCCGCGGAGGAGGAGGTCGCGGACGCGGCCAAGCCCGCGGCGAAGGTTTAAAATTCGGTTCGGTTCGATCTCTTCGAGACGAAGACGAAAACGAAACGCGGACTCCCGTCGCCGTCGACGGGGATCTGTACCAAAAAAGAAAAAGAAAAAAATGACGGCACTGGGGGTGCTCGCGCGCGTCCGCGCGCGGGCTGAGAACATACCCTTCTGACCGGACCATGGTAATGCATGCGTCGGGAAGTGCTTTCCCTCGGGGACGAATAATACTCGCGTCCGCGGGGGAATGTACCACTATATACTACAACAACGCCGCACAAAAAAATGAAAGCGGTGCGAGAGCGAGCGAGCGCAGATACCATCGCGCTCATAACCTATTTTCGAATACTATGAACTCACGCGCTAAACGAGGAGTCTGCCTCCTTCGTAACTCGTCCGCATCGAGAACGCGTCCACGAGCACGTCCGTCGGGGTGTCCCAGGACGTCGCGACGAGATCGCACACGACGTCCAACATCTCTCGCGCGGTGATCCCGTTATCGATCGAGTCGCACGACAGCACGCGACTCAGATGCGGCGACAGCGACGCGTTCCCGGCGAATAAATACTTTACGATTTGCTTCAGCTTCCCGAGCTTGAACTGCTCCTCCGCGGCGGCGCCTCCTTTGAGCTTCCGCCTTCGCTTACGAGGTGATATGAGCAAGTCGTCCGCGAAGACTTCCGCGGCGAACGCGCGCAGGAACCGGACCACCTCCGACGCTTCCTCCGCGGGCGTCAACCCGAACGAAGAAGAAGAAGAAGCCGCGCCGCCGCCGCCTTCGGACCAATCCCCCGCGCGTAACTCCGCCTTGATCCTCCGAAACACGAGCGGATCTTGCACCGCGCCTCTCCCGACCATGATCCCCGCGCATCCGGTCTCGAACAGCAGCGCTCGCGCGCGCTCGGGCGACGTCACGTCCCCGTTCCCGATCACCGGGACGTCGAGCGTCTCGACCGCAATCGCGATGTCTTTCCAGTTGGCGCGTCCCGAGTACCCCTGCCGCCGCGTCCGCGGGTGCAGCGTCACGAACGCGGCGCCGCCCTCCTGCGCGGCGAGAAGATTCTCGCGCAGCAGACTATCGTCGTCGTACCCGCTGCGAAGTTTAAGCGTCGGCACGCACCCGGTGCCTTCGCAGCCGCGCCGTATCGCTGAGGGCCATTCCATACAAAAAAAGTTTACCGGTCAGTTGAAAGGGGACGCGATCAAATGTTGAAACCGAGCGATGCGATGGGTGAAAAACTTTTGTATAGAACGCACCTGAGACGCACGCGTACACGTCGTTCGGGTCGCGAAGCAGCGAGCTCCCCGCGCCCTTGCCCGTGACGACGTTCGCGGGGCAGCCGCAGTTGAGGTCCACCCTCGGCGCGCGCGTCTCGCGCGCGAGGACGCGCGCGCAGTGCTCCAGGAGGTCTGGGTTCGAGCCCATGAGCTGCGCGGCGAGCAGAGGCGGCCCCGCGTCGTCGTCGTCGTCGTCGCGGAATCGATTCGACTCTGCGACGTCGCCCGGGGACACGCCGACGGCGTCGAACACCGACGCGTTCGCGGGGCGCGACAGCTCCTCGGCGTCGTACCCGTTCAGCGCGATCCCGCGCAGGAGCTTCTCCGCTTTCGCGCCCTGCGACAGCGTCCCCGGGACGCGCGTGAACTCGCGGCACGCCTCGTCGAAGCCGCCGACGCTCAGCGAGAGGCTCCGACGCAGGCGCGCGTCGCCGAGGCCCTCCATCGGCGCCAAGAACAGCGGCGGGCATCCGCCGTTCTTCCCGCGCGCGAACAGCGACGCGTAGTCCCGCCGCGGCGGCGGAGGGACCGCCGGCGAGGACGCGCTCGCCGCCGCCGTCGCCGCCCACATCGTTGTGACGCGCGCCCCGCCCTAGGGCAATGGTTTTCGTAACAATCCCTTCGCGCCGGCATATGCATTCCGATGCGCGCGCCGGCCGGGCTGGCCAGCTGGGCGGCGACCGCATCGCCACCACTCCCGCGACCCCGCCGCGCGTCGCGCCCCGCGCCGCGCGTCGTCGCGCCGCGCATGGCGTCCGCGTCCGCGTCCGCGTCCGATGCGACCCCGCCGAACGACGCGTCCTCCCCGGACGATCGAGGCGCCGCGCTCGAAGCGTGGATGCGCGTCGGCGCGGACGACTTCGATCCGCGCGGCGTCGCCGTGCGGCGCATCTCCGACGCGCGCGGCTTCGGCGGCGTCGCGACGCGTCCCATCGCCGCGGGCGACGTCCTCGTCGTCGTCCCGCTGACGAAGATGATCACGTCCGAGAGCGTCCTGCGCGACGCGCGCCTCGGCGCGTGCGCGGCGAGCTTGAGCGATTATCAGGTGCGTTCTATACAAAAGTTTTTCACCCACCGCTCGGTTTCAACGTTTGATCGGTACCCGTTTCAACTGACCGGTGAACTGTTTTTGTATGGAATGGCCCTCAGAGGCTCGCGATGAAGCTCCTGCACGAGCGCGACGGACGCGAGGGCTCCACGCGCGCGCACGACGCGTGGATCGAGACGCTGCCGGACGCGGAGACGCTGCGCGAAACGCACCCGCTGCTGTGGAGCGAGGGGAGACTCGAGGAGACGCTCGGGGGGAGCCCGACGTTCGACCGACTGGTCGCGATGGGAGAGGACGTCGAGAGAGGCGCGTTCTATACACTGGTCCCCATACGACCGCGTCGGCGTGGTGAACGCCGATCCTTAAGGACTTTTGCCGGCGCGTCTCTCCGCCCACCCCTCGCTTTCGATCCCCGCCCTCGACGCCTTT
>NW_003315889.1:473963-554957 GCF_000151265.4 Micromonas pusilla CCMP1545 | reverse complement strand
ACGTGGACGATGACGTGGACGAGTGGGGCGCGTTCGGCGGCGACCCCGCCCGCGCGAACGCCGCGGCCGACGACGACGACGGGACGTTCTTAGCGCTCGTCCCGTGGGCGGACGCGTTGAACCACGACCGCGACGCGTCCGACGCGTCGGTGTTGTCGTACGACGCCGCGACGAAGACCGCGTCGCTGCGCGCGTCGAGAGCGTACGCGCCGGGAGAGGAGGTCATGGACAGCTACGGCCCGATGATGTGCAGGCACGACTCGTTCTTGCACTACGGGTTCGTGTCCGTGGGATGGGGTAGCGACGACGCGGTGAAGGAAGACTTTGTCGACCTTCCGGGGATGGATTTTTGGAACGCCGTCGTGAAACACGCGGGGGACGACGAGGCGAAACTGGAGCACCTGAGACGGCTGCGCGAGACGATGTCACTCGTGGGCATGGACCCGAGCGAGACGAGCTTGCGGTTGTCGAGGCACACGTACGCGGGGTCGTGGGACGGCGCCGCCGCGTGGTGTCGCCTCGCCGCGGCGTCGCCGGCGGAGTTCGCCGCCGCCGGAGGAGGCGAACTCGGAGAACTCGGAGGGGACACCGCGGAGTCGAGGCGCGCCGCGCTCGGGAACGCGTGGGCGGTCGCATTCGAGCTCATGCGAGAGGACCCGGCGTTCGTTCAAGACGTAGACGAGGACGAGGACGAGGGGAAAGGCGCCGGGGAGGGAAAAAGCGACGCGGCCGCGGGTGAAAAAACACCCGGGGAGGAGGGGGCCGACGCCGACGCCGACGCCGAGAAGAAGAAGAAGAAGTATCGTCGATCGAAGACGTGGATGTCGCCCAAGACGAAGCGCTCGTTCTGTCACCTGTTCACCGCGGTGATGAACCGCCTCAGGGTGCACCCGCCGATCGCGGTGGACACGATGTGGGCGATCGCGAACTCGCCGACGAGGGAGGAGGGCCCAGCCGCGGGCGAAGCGGCGGCGCGGTTGCTTCTCGCGTCGGAGGTGAGGGCGCTCAGGGGGCTGTCCGAGAACTTGGCGCGGCGGCTGCAGATCTTGAAGCCGTGCACGGCCGCGCCGAGGGGGGCGCGCGGGAACGACCCGAGCGCGTTCGACACGCGCGAGATACCGACGGACGCGGTGAAACCTCTGCCGCTCGATTGGTGATCGATCGACGAGGCGAGTCGCGCGTGTTTTCATCGAGCGTCGTCGTACAGTACAACTAGTACCTTCTCGCATCGCATCGCATCGCATCGCGTCGCGTCGCATCGCATCACGACGGTCTCTGCACTTCTCGCAACGGCGGCTGCGGCTGCGTCGCGCTCTCGAACCCGGTGACCTCCCGCTGCGCCTCCGTCGTCTTCGGTCCCGCGCACGTCCACGCGCCTCCCGCGACGCAACACGGAAACGCCGCGCCGCTCGCCGCGTCGAAGCGATCCCCGCACGTCTCGCCTCTGATCGCGTACCCCGTGTCGCAGCACGGCTCCGGGTACGTCCGCTGCTCGTACGGCTGCGCTAAGACCGCGGCTTGCGTGCATACGTACGGCCCGCCGTCGACGCAGCACGGGAGGTTAAACAAACCGCCGACGCCGGAGACGACGCCGCCGACGTTCCCGAGCCCTACGCCGCCGCCCCACCCCACGTTACAGTACGCGCTGCTCGTCGCGAACCCGGAGAGGCAGCACGGGTCCGGGAACGTGACGCCGACGCCGAAACCGCCGAAACCGCCGAAGCCGCCGTAGTCGTCGTAGAACCCGTCCGCGAACCCGGCGCGGTACCCGTCTACGACGCCGCCGTCGAAGTAGTCGTTCACGACGTCGCCGCGGTCGCGCCGCAGCGACTCGAGCCTCTGGGTCAAGTCGTCGATCTGGCCTTGCTGGCGGTTCAGGATCGTCTCCGGCGCGCGCGTCGTGGACGGGCGCGGCACCGGCTGCTCGCGCGTCGTCGTCGTCGTCGTCGAGGGCTGCTGCTGGACGGTTCGCGGCGCGCCGCGCGTCGTCGTCGTCGTCGTCGCGCGCGGCGTCGGCGTCGGCGTCGTCCGCACCGCGCGCGGGCCGCCTCGCGTCGTCGGCGCGGGCGTTCGCGAGACGGTCGTCGGCGTCGGCGTCGGCGCGCGCACGCGAGGGCCCCCGCGCGCGGCGGCCGCGCCTCGCGTCGTCGGATACGACGTCCGCGCGGTCGCCGCGCGAGGGCCGCCGCCGCCGCCGCCGCCGCCGCGGCCGACGCTCCCGCGCGACGTCTGCGCGAGCGCGGCGTCGGGCGCGGCCGCGAGCGCGAGGACGAGCGCGAGCGCGAGCGCGAGGGACGCGCGGCGGTCGCGCGCGCGCATCATCGTGACGACGACGTCGACGACGACGACGACGGCGACGACGACGACGAGGCGTTCGTAGCCTCGCTGCTCGCGTCGCGCGTTCCGAGGGAGCGAAAGAAAACCAAAACGAGGGCTGCTCCGTGGAAGGTCAGACGCGACGCGCCGGCGCGTCGCCGTCCGCGCGCGGCCTGGCACTCCCCCCCGCACGGACCGCGCCGCGATGCGCGCGTTCAACCGCGTCCTCCTCGCGCTCGCGTTCCCGATCGTCTGCCTCTTCGACGCCGTCGCCGCGGCGCCCGCGCGCTCGAACGCGTCGTCGTACTCCGCCGAGAGCGCGCGCGCGCGCCTCCTCGGCGGCGACCGCGACGACGACGCGCTCCTCTTCGCCATCACGGGCAACTACGAGCCGTACGAGTACGTCACCGGCGCGGGCGAGCGCGACGTCCTCACCGGCGACGCGCTCCCCGCGGACGTCCCGACCGGCTTCGCGGTGGAGACGATTAAACGCGCGTGCGACGCGTGCGACCTGAGCTGCGAGTTCGTCCTCGCGGACGCCGCGGACTGCTGGACGAGCGGCGGGTTCCCAGGTCTCGGGCTGCAGGCGGGGCACTTCGACGCGTGCGCGGCGTACACCGCGACGTCGCGGCGGCAGCTCGGCGTCGCGTTCGGGGACGCCGTGTCCAGGCCGCGCGCCGCGGGGATACTGACGCGGCTGGACCCGAGCACGCGCGAGCCCGTCGTGCGGCCGACGGACGACCTCTCGGACGTCGTCGTCGCCGTCGTCGGCGGGTACGCGACCACCGCGCGATCGATCGGCGCGTCGCGCAACACGTGCGCGAACGAGACGTTCAACGGCTCGCCGGTCGACGGGCTCATCGCGCTCGTGGCGGACGACCCGCACGGCGGGCCGGACGCCGCGATGAGAGCGCTGCTCGACGGCGACGCGGACGCTCTGTACGCGTACGCGAGTCTGATCGAAGACCGAAAGGGATGCAAACAACTCGGCTGCGACGCGTCTCTGTACGACGGTCTCGGGACGAAGTACGCGTGGATACACGTCGACATGTTGGAGTACCAGGTCAACGGCACGACGCTCGCGATGACGAAGAAAGGCTCGCCGTTGATCGACGCGTTCAACCCGTGCGTTCGATCGGTGATGCGTTCGACGTGGTACGCGGACGCGTGCGCGAGATACGCCGCCGCCGGCTTCGACGACGTCGAGTGCTACCCGAACGCGCACTTCGAGGCGGCGGAGGAGGGCGACGATTTGGACGACGATTTGGGAGACGACGCCGACGCGCCGTCGCCGTCGCCCGCGCCCGCGCCCGCGTCGGGCGGCGGAGGCGTGGGGAAGTGCGCGTCCGGGAGGTGTCCGTGCGACGCGTGAGGCGCGGCGGGTGCGGGAAAACCGAAAACCAGAAAAGGTCAAAAAACCAGTCACGCCAGAAGATCTTTCTTCGGCGTATCCGACGCCACCTCGCCACCTCTGCGCGCGGGCCATCACCGCGGTCGCACACCTCTCCGCGCGCGCCCGGCGTCCACCACGATGCACGCGCTCGCCTCGTCCGTCGCGTCGTCGCACCCCGCGCTCGCGTCCTCGCGCGCGAGGTTTACGAGATCGAACGCCCGCGCCGCCGCGCGCGTCGTCCGCGTCGTCGCGTCGGACGCGAAATCATCATCGTCTGATGACGCGAGGACGACTCCCGCGATCGTCGCGTCCGCGAGGGCGGCGTCCTTCGCCGCCGTCGCCGCGCTCGCGTCGCCCCCCTCCGCGCACGCGATGGAGGGCATCATGTCCGTGTTCAACGGCCAGCCCGGTCTCCTCGGCGCCGCCTGCGTCGCCGTGTGTTGGGGCATCCCGCAGACGCTCGGGATGGGCATCCTCGCGAAGAAGGAAGAGAAGGGACGCGAGATCCTTCGCGAGTGGGGCGTCGAGGAGGCGGACGTCGAGAAGGGGAACTGGGGGCGGATTCAGGCGCGGATCAAGGAGGAGGCGATCCGGCGCGGGGTCGAGCGGCCGAAGATTTAATAAGGGGAGGTTTACGCGAGGACGATGACCGTAGTTCCGCGCGCGAGAGGCGACGGAGGGCCGGCGGCATCTTGTCAATAATCTATCCGCGCACTCAGCTCGCGCGACCGCCAACGAAAATCTCGCGTCTCGTCTCGCGCCAGAATTCGTCGATCGAACCGACTTCGTTCTAGGGTTGCCGCGTCGCCGACGCATAAGACGCGCGCACTCCACGCCCGCGTCGCTCGCTTCACCGCACGCGCCATGCCCGGCAAAGAGGGAGGCAAGGCTAAGCCGCTCAAGAAAGCGAAAGGGAAGCAGGTCGAGCTCGACGACGACGACCTCGCGTTCAAGGCGAAGCAAAAGGCGGACGCGGAGAAGCTCAAGGCGCTCAAGGCGCAAGCCGCGGGCAAGGGGTTCGGAGGTGCGATTCGCGCGGACCCTCGGACGCGACCACCGCGTCTTCCGTTTTCGATTTCGATTTCGCGTTCGCGTTCGCGTTCGCATTCGCATTCGCGCGCGTCCGCGCGCGATCGCCGTCGACTCACGTTCGGTCGCCCACCCCTCGCGCGGCGGCGTGCAGGCGGCATGAAGAAGAGCGGGAAGTGATGAATTAATTAATTAGCGTCGTCGTGATCCATCCTACGCGGTACACAGAGCGCTCGTCACCATCCCCAGAGCGTCAACAGCGCGGCGCGGTACGGGTCCGCGCGCGCGCGCTTCCCCTCCCCGTCAACCGCCGCCGCGTCCCGCAGATGCGACGCTGGTCGTCGCGGCCGCCGGTCCGGTCGCGCCGCCGCCGACGCCGACGGCTGCCGCGCGGGCGCCCGCGCCGCCGCCCCCGCGGCGCCGCGACGCGCGCTCCACCGCGCGCTCGCGCGCGCGTCGCGTCTCCGCCGCGTCGCGCCGTCGTCATCGTCGCCCGCGCTCTTATCCCTCGTCCGCGCCGCCGCGCTTCTCTCTCGCGCGGTCGTCGTCGTCGTCGTCGTCGTCGTCGTCGTCGTCGTCGTCGTCGTCGTCTCTCGACCCGGCGGCGGCGGCGGGCGGCTCGAGAGCACCGCCTGCAGCGCGTCGTACCCCCTCCGCAGCTTCGCCTTCTCCGCGCGCGTCTCCTCCTCGGCCCGCGCGCGCGCGTCCGCCTCGCGCTGCCTCTCTCTCTCCATGGCCTCGTCCTCGAGGTGCAGACCGAGCTTCCGACGCGCGGCGTCGTGCGTCTCGGGGTCGAGAGTCGTTCCACGCGAAGCGACGACGTCGGGGCGGCGATGAAAGGCGTCGGTCGAAAGGCGTCGAGGTGTGTCGGGATTGAAACCGTGGGGTGGGCGGAGAGATGCGCCCGCGAAAGTCCTTAAGGATCGGCGTTCACCACGCGAACGCGGTCGTATGGGGACCAGTGTGCTGAGAACGCACCTCGTCGGCGGCGTCGGCGGCCAACCTGGCGCGCACGCGCTCCGGATCCACGAGCGTCCCCACGCCGCCGTTCGCGACGGCGTACACGCGCGGGAGCGTGCGGATGCGCGCGTCGGCGCGCTCCGCGCGCGCGCACGCGCTCTTCAGGCGACGGTCCAGGTCGCGCTCCTTCGCGCGCGTCGCTCGCGCGGCGCGCTCCGCGGACTCCGCGGACACCAGACGGCGATGCGGAAGACGATGAGGATGAGGGCCGTTCTATACGAGCGAATGTCGGGGTGGAGTTGAAAGGCGTCGGTTGGAGTTGAAAGGCGTCGATGGCGGGGATTGAAAGCGAGGGGTGGGCGGAGAGAAACGACGGCAAAAGTCCTTAAGGATCGGCGTTCACCACGCCGACGTGGTCGTATGGGAACCAGTGTATAGAACGCACCTGATGCTGACGACGATGAGGATGAAGAAGATCCCGGCGCGCGTCCGTCGCGTCGCCGCCGTCGCCGCCGCCGCCGCCGCCCACGTCGCCGCGCCGCTGCTCCGCGACCGGCGTCCGCGTGATCGTCCGCGCGCGCGACGCCGCGCGCGCGGACTGCGTGTCCCGCGCCGCCTGCCGTCGAATCGCGCGCATGCCCGACGGCGTCCGCGGGTCGAGCGGCGGCGATGGAGCGCTCGCTTCGGCGTCGCGCGCGGACGCGACGCGGCCGGTCGCGTTCCGCGCGCGGTCGCCTCTTTCTCCGCGGTGCGTCCCCGCGGGCGCGGTGTGCGGCCGCCGTCTTCCGCCGCGCGCGCGCTCCATCGCGGGCGGCGCGGGGACGAGCCGCGCGTCGCGTCCGCCGCGCGCGCGCGACGCTTTTGGTACACGATACGAACCGTCGCGAGACGAAGGCACGAGTTTGTCGGTCGGTCAGTTGAAAGGTGACGCGATCAAATATTGAAACCGAGTGGTGGGTGAAAGACCGCACCTGACGCGCTCGCGACACTGGAGGAAAAACTCCCGGGAGGAATAACAGAAGAAGGCGTGCATGATGACGTGTTCGAAGCGTCGGGGCGGGGACATACCGCGACGCGTCGACGACGATGTCGCGGCTCGCCTCGGCCGCGAGACGCGCCGCGGGACGCCTCGCGAGCGCGTCCTCTCGCGGCGGCGGCGGCGGCGTCGCGCGCGGACTCGCGGCGTCGCGCGGCGCGGCGACGGACGCGGACGAGGACTGGCCGATCGGCTTCGGACGCGTCCTCGCGTCGTCGTCGTCGTCGTCGTCGTCCTCGGCGGACGACTTTCCGATCGGGTTCGGACGCCGGCGCGGGCGAGGGATGGCGACGTACGCCATGAGCGCGGGGAACGGCGATTTCGGTCGGTTAGGGCACGGCGGCGGCGGGAGAGGGCCGCACGCGCTCGGGCTGAGCTCGGAGTCGCTCCGACGCATGGTCCTCCCGGCGGTGCGTCGTCGCGTCGACGTCGTCGCGTTTCTCATCAGATGCCGTCGGACGTCTTCTATCGCGACGCGCGCGCGAACCCGCCCAGCCCGGCCTCTTCGCCTCTGACCCCCGCCCGCGCCGCCCTCCCTCTCACGTCCTCCTCCTCCTCCTCCTCCTCCTCCTCCTCCTGTCTTCTCCGTGAACCCCGGGTCCCCAGGGCGTCGCCGACGTCGTCGCCGTCGCCGCGGGAGGCGCGCACACCGCGGTCGCGACCGCTCGCGGGGACGTCTACACGTGCGGCGCGAACGATTTCGGCCAGCTCGGGCACTCCGCGGACGTAACGCACGTCCCCGTGCTCACCAAGGTCCGGGGACTCCCGGAGCACGACCCGGTCGCGACCGTCGCGGCCGGGCATCACCACACGCTGTGCGTCACGAAGAGCGGCGACGTGTGGGCGTTCGGGAGAAACGACGCGTCGCAGTGCGGTCTCGGGAAGGACGCGCCGCCGTCGATCGGATTCCCCGCGTGGGTGGAGGCGCTGTCGGATCCCCGTGAGGAGCACGGGAGGGTGATCTCCGTCGCCGCGGGGCAGAGCCACTCGCTCGCGTGCACGGAGAGCGGCGGCGTGTACGCGTGGGGGAGCACAGGCGACGGGAAGTGCGGGCACGGGGACGACGAGAGCTGGCGGTGGGGGTTTTTCGCGTCGGGCGCGTTCTATACACTGGTCCCCATACGACCGCGTTCGCGTGGTGAACGCCGATCCTTAAGGACTTTTCCGCCCGGCGTGTATCTCCGCCCAGGGTCCCTCGCTTTCAATCCCCGACCTCGGCGCCTTTCAACTCCATCTGACGCCTTTCAACTCCACCCCGACATCGCTTTGTATGGAACGACCCTCAGACGAGGCGGAGACGACGCCGCGGCTGGTTCGGTCGCTCGCGGACGATAACGTCCGCGCGGTGAGCGTTCACGCCGGCGACGCGCACTCCGCGTGCGTGGACGAGGACGGTACGCTGTACGTGTGGGGAAGCAACCGGTATAACCAGCTCGGATTAGGCGGGAAGGAGAATCACCCGCGAGGGGGCGACGCGTTCGTGACGACGCCGACGACGGTGCCGAGGCTGCCGCGCGTGGGGTCGTTCGCGTGCGGCGGCTCCTTCTCCGTCGCCGCGAACCGGCACGGCGCCGGGTTGAAGTCTTGGGGCGCGAACGGCAGCGGCGAGCTCGGGGAGGGGCACGACGCTGGGAACGAGAGCCGCGCGGCGCCGAGGGCGGTGGACACGTCGAGCGTGAAGGGCAGCGCGGATTTCGTTCGCGTCTCCGCGGGGTGGCGGCACGCCGCCGCGATCGCGACGGACGGCGGCGTGTACACGTGGGGGTGGGGCGGCAGCGCGGGGCAGCACCACGACGACGCGTTTTCCACGGGCGGACAGCTGTGTCTCGGCGTGGACAACGACTTTTGGGAGCCTTTCCCGGTGCCGGATTTCACAAGACGCGGCGACGGCGGGAGACGACTCCTCGCCGCGAAGGACGTGTCGTGCGGGTTCAACCACACCGTCGTCCTCGTGGACGACGGCGCGGGGTGAGGTACAGTAGCCCGGGCGCGCGAGTCGACGCGCGGTGCCGCGCTGCATCGCGCGGAAGCGCGACGTTCGATGATTAGGTACGTACCTATAAGATAGAACAACTACTGTATCACGAGTTCAACTCCGTCGACGGCGAGTCACCGCCTTGAGTCCGTCGTCGCCGCCGGCTTTCCCATCCCCCCCCTCAGCTGCCAGTACGACAACCTGCTCAGCGCCAGCGCCGCTTTCAGGCACACGAAGAACATCAACAGAAACGCGTTGTCCCACCGATCCCGAAACGCGGACCCCTCGCCGGCGTCGAGCTCCGCCTCCTCCGTCTCCGCGGCGGCGACGGACGAGCTCCCCGACCCGACCCTCCCGACGATCCAACACCCCAGCGCGCTCCCCAAGATCCCCACCCCGCCCACGACCCCCACGCACGTGCTCACCAGCCGTGGTTTGTTAACGCTCTCCGCGAGGTCGACGCACACGCCGGACCAGAACGTGTTCGCGGGGCCCGCGACGAAGAGCCCGAGAGACGTCAGGACCAACGCGAACGTCGTCGTCGCGTGCTCGAGCCGCGGCAACGCCAGCAACGGGCTCGCGCCCAACACGAACATGCACGCGAACGCGGGGGCGTATCTGCCGTAGAGAACGTCCATGAGCTGTCCGGCGAGGACGCTGCCGACGGCGATGGCGACGGCGAAGACGTTCACGAGGTTGTCGGCGACGACTTGCGACCCCAACGTTTTCGAGAGGTAATACGGCATCCAGAGAAGCACGGAGAGGACGAGCGTGCGCGCGAACGCGCACGACAGCGTCCAGTCGCGCAGCCCGGGGATATCCCACGCCTCGCGGACATCGCGGGCGATCGACGCGACGGCGCCGGTCCATCCCGATTTTACCCTGGACGCGTAGCGCTCGACGCCGACGCCGCCGCCGACGCCGACGCCGCCGAGCAACGGCAGCGCCTCGCCGAAGCCGTCGCCGCCGCCGCCGCGACCGCCGCGACCGCCGCCGCCGCCTCTCCCGAGCAGCGCGTCGTCCTCGCCTCTGATGGACGGGCTCGCGCGCGCGTCCACGCACGCGTACAGCGACAGCGCGGCCGTCAGCTCCGCGGCGGCGACGACGAAGTACACCGACGTCCAGCGCCCCCCCGACGCGTCCTCGGCGAACGACGACGCGAGCTGCATGGCGAGGACGTCCCCGACCGGGCCGCTCGTCATCCACGCGCCCAGGACGACGCCCATCTTCGCGGGGTGGACGAACGCGCTCGCGACGGCGACGACGTTCGGGATCGCGAGCGCCTGCGCGAAGCCGTCGATCGCGCGCAGCGGGCCGTGCGCGAACGCGACCTGCGTCGTCGCCGCCGCGACGGACGCGGGCGTCATCGCGCGGAGAAGGATCCCGGTGATCGCCATCGACGCCGCGGAGAGGCTCAGGCCGACGATCGCGCACGACAGGTTGCCTTTCATCTTCCCTATCGCGCCGCTGACGATGAGGACGGAGCCGAGGGACAGCAGGTAGACGGTGTCCATCGCGTCGAGCGCGGTCGCGGTGAAGTTGGCGTCCGATTGCAGCTCCGGCTTGACCGCGGCGACGCCCTGGCGCGCGGCTCGTAACGACGCCGCGGCGAGGTACGTCACGAACACCACGAGGTAGTCCGTGCTTCCCCGGGCGATCCCCGCCTGCGCCGCGCGCGCGGTCATCGCGCCGCGGGAGGAGGGGCGAGGGCGCTTCGGCGGCGCGCGAGCGAATGCTGACCCGACGTTGGACGGATGTTACGACGCGTTTTCGGAGGCGAGTGTTTCCAGACGACGCGCGCGTTCGCGGCGGCGGCGGCGACGACGACGAGCGAGCGTTCGCAGAACGCGCATCTTTAACAACAACGAAACGAAACGAAGCTAGCGATCGCGAGGTCCCCCCGTTCGTATCAACACGGGGTGACCGTCGCGCATCGCGGCGCGGCGAGTCCCCGCCGCGCGGCGGCGGCGGCGGCGGCGACGGCGACGGCGACGGCGGCCGACGCGTCGACGTCGTCGATCGACCGCGTCATCACGCTTGATTCGCGCCCTCGTACGGCTTGAGCTTGAGCACCTTCCCGATCGCGATCGTCTTCCCCTCGTCCCGAAGCGTGAACCGCCCGAGCTGCGGGACGTCCGCGAACTTCTCGCAGCAGATGATCCCGCTGGTGCGAATGCGAACCGTCGCGAGCGAGCCGCCCTTCAAAAAGAGCGCCTGCCCCTTCTTCTTCTCCTTCGGCTTCCTCGTCTTGCCGTCGATCTCGTTCACGATCTTCGTCACCTCGCACTCCTCCGTCACCGCGTGGATGTGAATGATCGCCTTGTACCCCGCGGTGAATATGCTCTTGTGCTCGAGAAGCTCCAAGATGGCCAGCTGGCACTCGATCTCTTGCGTGACGTGCACCGGCGCTGAGGGCGCGCAGAGCACGAACCCCGTCATGATCGCGTCCTCCTCGATGCCCGCGAGACGCATTCGCACGTTCTCCCCCGGCGCCACCTTGGAGCACTCGATGTCGTCCCTGTACACGTTCGTGACCTTGACATGCACGTTGTTCGGCATGACGACGAGCTTGTCGCCTCGACGAACCGTCCCCGCCTCGGTCTTCCCCATGACGATCGTGCCCATGTCCTTATGCTTGTCCAACACCGGGAGACGAAACGGCGCGTCCGGGTTGCGGTCCAGCGGATCTAAATCGTCCAGCGTGTCGAAGAAGCTCTTCCCCTCGTACCACGGGCACACGTCCGCGGTAACCTTGGTCTTCATGTTCGTGCCGTACAGCCCGGAGATGGGGACGTACGTCACGTCCTTGGCCACGTTGTACCCGCACGACTTTAGAAACGGGTTGATCTTCGTGTTGATCTCGTCCCAGCGTTCTTTACTCCACTTCACCGTCGGGTCGTCCATCTTGTTCACGACGACGATGAGCTTGGAGACGCCCAGGACTTTCGCGAGCTGCGCGTGCTCTCTCGTCTGCCCGCCGCGCTCGAACCCGGTCTCGAACTCGCCCTTGCGCGCGGCGATCACGAGCACGCCGACGTCCGCCTGCGCGTGTCGGGGTGGAGTTCAAAGGCGTCAGTTGGCGTTGAAAGGCGTCGAGGTCGGGGATTGAACGCGGGGGGTGGGCGGACACAAGCGCCGGGAAAAGTCCTTAAGGATCGGCGTTCACCACGCGAACGGGGTCGTATGGGGACCAGTGTATAGAACGCACCTGCGCGGCGCCTTGGATCATGTTCGGGACGTAATTCTTATGCCCGGGGGCGTCGATGACCGTGTACCGCTTCTTCTCCGTCTCGAAGTGCGCCCTGCCCGCCTCCACGGTCTTCCCCTTCGCGCGCTCTTCCTCGTTCGTGTCCATGATGTACGCCATATACCACGACTCGCGGTTCTTGTCCTTGGCCTCCTTCTCAAACTTTTCGATCGTGCGGTCGTCCACCATGCCGCTCTGGAATAAGATCTGACCGCCGATCGTGGACTTCCCCGCGTCGACGTGCCCGATGAAGCACAAGTTCAGGTGCTCTCTCTGGTCGCCGGTCGCGTCGTCCTCCTCCTCGGGCGCCGCGACGTCGTCCTCCTCCTCGGGCGCCGCGACGGGCTCGGGCTCCGGCGCTGCCGCCGGCTTTTTGTCCTCCACCTCGAGCGCGGCCGCCTTCGCCGTCGCCTCCGCGACGGTGGGCGCGTCCGGCTTCTCGTCCTTCTTCGCCGCCGGCGGCGCGGGCCCGCCGATAGAGACGGACGCCGCTTTCGCCCCCGGCGCGGGCCCGCCGATCGTGATCGACGCCGCTTTCTTCGGCGGCGCGGCGTCGCCGCCGATGGAGACGGACGCCGCTTTCGCCCCCGGCGCGGGCCCGCCGATCGTGATCGACGCCGCCTTCTTCGGAGGCGCGGCGTCGCCGCCGATGCTGAGCGAGACCGCTCGCTTCGGCGGCTCCCCCGCCGGCGGCGGCGGGCGCTCGTAGAACGCCGGGGGACCGCCGGGGGGCGGGCCGGGGGGAGGCGCCGGCGGCGGCGCGGAGGAGACGTTCCTCGGCTTGAACGCGAACGCGGGCGCGGACGCTTTCATCTGGAACGCCGGCGCGGACGCGCTCATCGCGCTCGAGGCGGGCGGCGGGCCGGGCGGCGGGGGCGGCGGCGCGCCGCTTCCGTCGTCGTTCTTCGGGGCGTCGCTCATGGCGTCGCTGTTTAGAGCGCGAGGCGACGACGCGGCGCGATCGGCGGGGCGATCGGCGCGGGCGGTTGTGAACGTCGAGGCGGGCTCGGACGGCGGACGGACGGAGGCGCGGCGAGACCGCGCGGGAGGCGGAAATCTCGACCGCCCGCGCGCCCCGCCGCCACGAAATGAATGCGCCGGTGTCGGCGCCGCGCGGGACGCGGCACAACGCGCGACGCCCCGCGCGCGCGTCCGTCGGGTTCGAGAACTCCCGCGAGAGCCGCGCGACCTCGCGCGACGCCTCGAGAAGAGCGCATAACCCGCGCGGAAGGGGGCCCAGAGCAGAGGGGAGCGCGCGCGGAGAGGCGGAGGCGCGAGAAGGAAGCGCTCTGCTCTGATTGAGACCGCCCGCGCGCCTCGGATCGATTCTTCGCGCCGCCGCGCCGGTACGAGGCTGCTGACGAGATGCCGCAGAACGAGCACATCGAGCTGTTCCAGAAGCGCTATGGCCGCCGTCTGGATTACTACGAGAAGAAGCGTAAGAAGGAGGCGAGAGAGCCGCACAAGAGGAGCGCGGTCGCGAAGAAGCTCATCGGCCTCAAGGCGAAGCTCTACGCCAAGAAACGACACGCGGAGAAGGTGACGATGAAGAAGACGATCCAGCAGCACAGCGAGCGGACGAACAAGCACAAGGTGGAGGAAGAGGCCGCGCCGGGCGCGATCCCCGCGTACCTCATGGACCGCGAGCAGACGAGCCGCGCCAAGGTGCTGAGCAACACGATCAAGCAGAAGCGGAAGGAGAAGGCGGGGAAGTGGGAGGTGCCGCTGCCCAAGGTGAGGCCGGTGGCGGAGGATGAGATGTTTCGCGTCATGCGCTCGGGGAAACGGCAGAAGAAGTCGTGGAAGCGGATGATCACGAAGGCGACGTTCGTGGGGCCGGGGTTCACGCGGAAACCGCCAAAATACGAGCGTTTCATCCGCCCCAGCGGTCTGCGGTTCACGAAAGCGCACATCACGCACCCGGAGCTGAAGTGCACGTTCCAGCTGGACATCCTCGGCGTGAAGAAGAACCCGAACGGACCGATGTACTCGTCTCTGGGCGTCTTGACGAAAGGGACCGTGATCGAGGTGAACGTATCGGAGCTCGGTCTAGTGACGCCGGGGGGGAAGGTGGTGTGGGGGAAGTACGCGCAGGTGACGAACAACCCGGAGAACGACGGATGCGTCAACGGCGTGCTGCTCGTGTGATGAGTAGGGCTACTACGTTTGTTTCGTACCCATTATTGCCGCTTCCTTCGCGCATAAGATCACAACCGAACCGCCGCGTCTATCCATCACATCGCATCACATCGTCACCGCCGCACGTACTCGCTCTGCGCCTTGCGCAGCGCCGCGACCTCGCTCGCGAGCTTCGCGTTGCTCGCCTTGAGCTCCTCGAACGCGTCGAGCTGCTCCTCGCGCGCCTCGTGAAACTGCCGCAACATCTCCGCGTGCACGGTTCTCACCTCCGCCCTCATCGCCGTCTTCATCTCCGCGAGCTGCTCTCGCATGAAGCGCGTGATCAGCGGGATGCCTCCCTCCGGATCGCGCTCTTCGTCGCCCTCTTCATAAGGGGTGCCCAGGGTGCCCGCGCCGCCGATTCCCGGCGACGCTCGCGGCGGCGGCGTCAGCGCGAGCCCGGTCGACCCGCCGTCGAGACCCAGACCCAGACCCAGACCCGCGCCCGCGCCCATGCCCACGCCCATGCCCGGCCGCGCCGCCGCGGCGACCGCCTCGGGCGTCTTCGCGCTCAGGAGACGCTCCACGCGTCGCCGCGCCGCCTCCGTCTCGGCGTCCGTCGCGGCGTTCGATCCCTCCCCGAACGCTGGCGCCGCGGGCGGCGTCGGCGGCGGCGGCGGCTTCGTCGTCGTCTCTTCGACAAACTTCGTCGGCGTCGGCGTCCGCGCCTCCTCGCGCGCCGTCCTCGCCATCGCGTCCTGGTCCACCGCGCGCTGCCAACGCAACGCGGTGACCCCGCCTTCCGCGCCGACGTGCGCCGCCGTCGCGTACAGCAGCGCCCCCGCGCCCGCGCTCGCCTCCGCGCTGAGCGACGACGACAACATCCTCGGGTCGATCCACACGACGCGCCCGTCGGACGCGCCCGCGGCGAGCGCGCCGCCGTCGCCGCGCCACGACAGGCACGTCGCGCTGGTCCCGCGTGTGGCTCCTCCGCCAAAGCCACCGAAGCCGGCTTGCTTCCCGTGCGACGACCCGCGCAACGCGATGGACCCCACGGCGTCGCTCCCCGCCGGCGCGTTCACGTCCACCAAGCGCACCACGCCGTCCGACGACGCCGTCGCGAGGACACCGACGGTCGTCGGCGAGAACGCCGCCTGCCACGTCACCGTCCCGGGTCGCCCCCCGCTCGCGGCGGCGTCGTGGACGCGCGAGAGCCTTCGAACCCCGGTGTCCCACACGCGCGCGCGGCCGTCGGAGGACGACGACGCGAGCATCTGCCTCCGGTGCGGGGAGTAACACAGCGACGTGATCCCGCCGCCGCCGGTTCGATCCCCGCCGCCGGCCGTCGTCGTCTCGTCGTCCGCGGTCATCTCCCCGACGGCGAGGCCGGATATCGGCGAGTGCAGGACGACGACGCCGTCGTCGTCGCCCGACGCGAGATGCTGATCCCCCGGACTGTACGTCACGGCGCGGACGCCAACGCGGTGCCCAGTCAACGTCTTCAGCCTGCTCTTGCGCTTCAGGTCCCACAGCACGACGTCCGCGTCGTCGCCCGCGGAGGCGAGGTATCTGCTGCCTTTGCTGAACGCGAGCGCTCGAATCGCGGCGCGCGTCGCGCGCGCGTCGTCGTCGCCAGGGATGCGGCCGAGGAGCTCGCCCGTGGGTTTCAGCAGGTGCGCGCGTCCGTCCGAGCCGCCGCACGCGAGCGCGCCGTTCGTGGGGCTCCACTGGAGGGCGTGGACGTCGCATATCAGCCCCGCGGCGGCGACGCACTCGGCGCTCTGCGACCGACGAGAGGGGCGAGGGTGGGTGAGGAGGGTGGGGACGCGTCGAAGGGTGAACGGATTGGCGCGGCGGACGACGACGGCGCGATTTGATTTACTCGGCAGCGCGATCGATCGGTCCATCGATCGGGGCGGACGAGCGCGGAGCTCGCGCGCACCGTGGCTTCCGGTCGCCAGATTTTCACGTCCGCGCCGCTCGCGGTCGCGAGGAGCTCCGTCATCGCGCGCGTGCACCTCGGCGGCGTGGACGCCGACGACGCGCGAGGGAGTGTGCCGCGCACATTTTTGAAATCTCGTCGCGTCGAGGAAAAACTGTTGGTTTTTCCGACGATGCGATGAGTCGCAGTGGTCAACGTCGCGGGGGACCTGCGCGTCGCCGGCGAGGCGCATGGAGGAGGAGGCCGCGGACCTCCGCGCGGAGGTCCGCCGCGCGCGAGAAGCGCGCGAAGCCCGCGAGCGCGTCCGCTCCGCGCTCGGCACCGCCATCGCGGGCGTCGGCCTCGCGCTCGGCGGGGGAGAGCGCGCGGACGCGGACGGACGAGGAGCAGGAGGTCGCGTCGGGGCGGCCGCCGGGATCGCGTCGTCGCCCTCCGACGACGACGCGATCGAGCGCGCGTGGAACGCGCCGCCGCGACGACCGGACGACGACAGCGACTTGCTCTCGGACGCCGCGCTGAGAAGGATCGTGGACAGGATATACCGCGAGCAAGTCGCGGCGACGCGACTCGCGCGCGTCGCCGGGGAGGGGGGCGAAGAAGATGAGGGCGCGGAGCGACCGACGCGTCGAAGTCGAGCCGCCGCGCGAGGAGACGAGCGCTACCGACGCGCGCGGCGACCGCTCAGCGCGGAGGAGTTCGACGCGCTGCCGTCGTTGAGATACGGCGAGGAGGAGGACGCGGCGAAGGAGGAGGAGGAGGAGGAGGAGGAGGAGGCGGACGCGGCGACGACCGAGCCGACCGAGCCCGCCGTCGCGTCGCCGCCGCCGCCGCCGCCGGAGGATTGCGTCATCTGCGCGTGCGCGTTCGCCCCCGCGGACGCGCTGAAACGACTCCCGTGCGGACACAGTGGGTTCCACGTGGACTGCATCCGCGCGTGGCTGTCGCGCTCGCCGACGTGCCCGCTGTGCAGGTGCGCGTGCCGCGCGGCGCCGCCGCCGCGGACGCGCGACGACGACGACGACGACGGCGACGACGACGACGACGACGACGACGACGACGGCCCGCCGTCGCTCACGGACGCGTCCTCGCTCGCGGACGACGATTTCGTCTCCACCGAGCACCTCGCGGAGCTGCAGAGCATGCACGCGGAGGAGAGCGCGTGGCTGGACCGGTTAGAATCGCAGCCGCGCGCGCGGTTGTACGACCGACTGTACGACCTTCCCGCGGCGGTGGCGGCGGCGGCGGAAGATGGAACGCCAACCGACGCCGACGCCGCCGCCGGCGCGGAGGACGCCGCGCGGACGGTCGCGGCGCGGACGGAGGCGGCGAGAGCGCGCGGCGGCGCGGGGGATGCGAGCTTGGACGCGGGCGCGGCGGCGAGGGCGAGGGAGGAGGGACGCGGAGGACGAAGACGCGGCGAGCGCGCGCCGCCGCCGGGTCCGCCGGGTCGGAGGGTCGATCGCGTGGAGCTCCCGCTGACCACGGCCGCGCTCGAGCGAGACCGCCGGTCTCGCGCGAGCGCCGCCGACGCGCTCGAGCGATGGAGAGGGTCGGAGGGCGCGTCGTGACGAGCGCGCGAGTCGCGGCGGGCGGCGTCTCGCTTGTTAGTTGTACGGAAGTGGAAGTAGTAGTGTACAGTAGTAGCCGTTACGCGGAAGCCGCGGGGTCTCGGCGCTGACACATCACATCCGCCGACGCCGCGCGCGACCCCGGAGAGGCGTCGGGGCGGCGCGTCGCGCACTCTCGACGACCCTGAGACGCGCGCGAGCGACACGATGAGCGATCGAGCCCGCGCGAGCGCGCGATAGACCGCGGACGCGCACGGATACGCCGCATCGCGCGCGCGAGCCGCGTCCGCGAACGGAACTCACGTGAGCGCGGCGTCGTTCGTCGTCGTCGTCGCTCGCGGCGATGCCGGTCGTCGCCGCGAAGCCCGGGCAGGCGCCCCGGACGGTCATGCGCGACCAGTTCGTGACCGACCCGAAGCAACGCCCGAAGAAGAAGCGAAAGCGCCGCAAGCGCGACGACAGATCGTGGTGGGTCAAGACGAAGGAGCGCGTCGCGACGCGATGGCGCGAGCTGAACGAGAACAACACGTCGCTGTACTTGTTCCACGAGCGCTCACGCGTGCGCAAGCGCGCTTGGCGAATCATCCGGCACCCGTACTTCGACAAGGTCGTCATGGCCGCGATCGCGGTCAACTGCGTCTTGCTCGCGATGTACGACCCGACGGCGCCGGACGATTCGTCGTGGAACGCGTCGCTGGCGTACGCGGAGCACTTCTTCAGCGCGTTTTTCCTCGGCGAATTCTTCGTGCAGATCGTCGCGCGAAACTTCTTCATCGGCCCGGGGGCGTACCTCCACAACCCGTGGTTCCGTTTAGACTTCGTCATCGTCGTCTCGGGAACGATGACGCTCGTGATGTTCATGATCGGCGCGTCGGGGGGAGGGAACGTGAGCGGGATGCGGACGTTGCGAGCGCTGAAGCCGCTGCGAACCATCTCCGTGTTTCCCGGGATGCGCGTGCAGGTTGCGACGATACTCGACAGCATGCCGTTCATAGGGAGCGCGATGGTGCTGCTCGGGTGGCTGTACGTCGTATACGGCGTCGTCGGCGTGTATTTGTACGCGGGGAAGCTCACGAGTCGTTGCTACGCGCCGGAGAGCGACGTCGCGATCGCGGAAGAGGCGAACCTGCCGTGCGGCGGCGCGGGCGGCGCGCGGAGCTGCGCGACGAGCGAAGTCTGCGTCGCGTCGAAGGGTGACTACCCCAACTACGGGTTCACGAACTTCGACGACATCGCGTGGGCGTCGCTGACGACGTTCCAGACGCTCACGATGCGCGGGTGGAGCGACGTCATGGACCAGCTCGAGGCGGCGACGGGGTCGCTCGTCGCGACGAAGATGTATTTCATAACGCTCATCGTCTTCGGGAGCTTCTTCGCGCTGTCGTTGGTCACCGCGGTGATCATCGCGCAGTACGTTCGACAGAGTAAGCTGGACGAGAAGACGTCCGGGGTGGAGGGCGCCGGCGGGATTCTGAACTCGCCGTGGTTCCGGCGCCTCAAGCGGAAGCCGTGGTTCGTCCGCGCGAAGCGGTACCTGCAGACGCCGTGGGGATGGCAAAAGCCGACGCGACGGTTCGTCGAGCACCCGAGATTCAACACCGCGATCACGTTCTTGATCCTCGTGAACACCGCGACGCTGGCGTCGTACCACCACGGCATGGACGAGGGCATGAGGGACACGCTGGAGACGACGAACGTGCTCTTAAACGTCGCGTTCGCGATCGAGATGGTACTCAAGCTCGGCGGTCTCGGGTTGATCGATTACTTCGGCGACAAGTTCAACGTGTTCGATTTCGTGATCGTGATCGTCGGCATTCTAGAGATGGCGTTACAGAACGGCGGCCTCACGGTCCTTCGCGCGTTCCGCCTCGTGCGCGTGTTGCGTTCGATTCGCATTCTTCGGACGTATAAAAGAATGAAGGTGCTCATGGAAAACGTCGCCAAGGGTCTGGGCACGATGTTTTGGTTCTCCGCGGTCTTACTCCTCTTCGTGTTCATATTTAGCGTGTTAGGGATGCAACTCTTCGGCGGCACGGCCGGGTTCGAGGACGCGCGGAACAACTTCGACGACCTCGGGAGCGCGTCGCTCGCGGTGTTCAGCATGCTCACCGCCGACGGTTGGCACCTCACGATGTGGCGCGGGATGTCCGGCGCCGGGAGCGCCACCGCGCTGTACTTCGTGTCGTGGATGATGCTCGGGCACTACGTCTTCGTCGCGCTGTTCCTCGCGATGATCGTGTACGGGTTCTCTCAAGAGACCGAGGACGAACGAGTCGCGAGGGAGGAGAGAGAGCGGCTGCAGAAGGAGGCGATGTACGGACCCGACGGAGAGAAGAAGAAACTCGCGCGCGTCAAAGGCGCGGACATGCTCGTGGACAGGATGAGCAACAGAAAGAGTCGGGTCTTCGCGAGAGAGGCGGACGCGATGCGAAAGTGGCTGAGGGACACGGACCAGATGTACGGCGACGACGACGAGTGGAGCAGCGACGAGGAAGGGAAGGCGGAGGAAGCCGCGAAGTTTCTCCTCGCGTTGAACAAGAAGAAGCGAGACGACGACGAGCACGACGACGGCGAGGACGGCGCGGAGGAGGCGACGTTCTCGCTCGTGAAGACGAACGTCGTGGAGGCTCTGAAGCATACCATCACAGCTGGCGTCGCCGTGCCCGTGAGCGTGGACCAGGCTGAGGAGGCGGCGGCGAAGACGGAGGAGGTGTTCGGGTCGAAGCGGCCGTTGGATAAATTTCGAGCCGCCGCGAGGGTGGCGATGGTGGCGGGCCGGTTCAACCTCGCCAGCGGGAAGAAGACCGGCGGCGGCGGCGGCGGCAGCGGCAGCGGCGCGAGCTCGCTGCGGATGTCGCGCGCGAGCGTCGCGCGAGCCCGGGACCCGTTCGAGGGGCTCACTGGGAAGGCGCTGGAGGACGCGATCATCGCGGAGGACGACCGAAGAAGGCTCGAGCGGCGGAAGAGCGGCGGCGGCGGTCTGTTCTCGCGGTTCGTGTCCTCGAAGAGTCTGAGAGCGCGACAGCGCGAGAAGGAGCAGCGGGAGCTCGGCGCCGCCGCGGTCGCCGCCGCGGCGTCCGGCGGCGGGTCGCGTCTGCGAACCTCGCGGGCGTCGCCGCGCGACGACGACGACGACGACATCCTCACCGAGCTCATCAAAGAGAGTCTCCATCGCGCGGAGCGCGACGGCGTCACCCCGGAGGAGATCGCCAAAAAGTTTGGCATCGACGTCGAGGAGGTGCTCGAGCGCGGTGCGCGATCGTCCACGAGCGGCGGGAGTTTCGGGCGCGACGATTTCTCCGACTTTGGCGGACACTCGGCGCGATCGAGTTTCGCCGCGGCGTCTCGGCGGTCGTTCGCCGCCGGGTCCGCGTCCGCGTCCGCGTCCGCGCGCGGCGGCGGCGGCGGCGGCGAGCGCGAGCGCGAGCGCGAGGCGCGCCGCGCCGCGATTCGAGTGCTCTGGGGCGGGTACGACCCCGGGGAGGACCTCCCGGACCCGGAGGAGTACGACAAACCGCTGTCGCCGCGTCGGGGACTGAACGAGTGGATCACGTGCGGCGCGTTGCCGGAGCACCAGTTCGGGTATAAACCGCCCGTCGCGACCGAGGAGGAGAGCAGCAGCGCCGGCGGCGAAAGCGAGGAGGACAGCGAGCAGCTCCGCGACGCGCCCGCGGCGGTTCCCGCGCCGACGGTGACGCGCCGCGCGCCCGTAAACTTGGGGAAAGCGCCCGTCGCGGCGTCAAGGGCGGCGGCGCCGCCGCCGAAAAGAGCGCCGCCGTTTTCCGGTCTGTCTGCCGACATCCCGGCTGGTTTCGGCGCGCCGCAGGCGGTCAGCGCGTCGGGGGGGTCGACGTTTCAAACCCCGGGGAAGCCCGCGCGGTCGTCTTTCGACCCGGGTGTAGACGCGAACACGACGCCGCCGCTCAGCGCGGGCGGAGTCGAGCTCGGCGGAATGCGCACCCCGGTCGCGAGAGGCGGCGGAACCTGGGCGAAACCGGTCCACGGTCGACCCGTCGGTGGAGGGTTCGGCGGTGGGTCGCTCGCGGACCAGCTCACGAAGGTCGCGAAGAAGAAGGGCAATCCGTCGCGCGCGTACGAAGTGCCGGGGCCGGTGATGGAGAGCAACGAGTCCTCGAACGGCGGGTGGCTTCGCGCGACGCTCCGCGCGCTCGGTTTCTCCCGCGGCGACGAAACCGCGGCGCCGAGACCGTCACCTGGACGTCCGACGCCCTCCGCGCGGCGGGCGCGACGCCCGCGCCGCGGTCCTGGCCCGGTCACGGAGGCGTGGAACCCCCTGGACGACGATGCCGCGTCCGACGACGAGGGCGCGGGCGCGGGCGGCGCGGGGATCGGAGGACGCGGGTCGGTCGCCGACAGGATGGACGCCGCGCGCGCGAGAGGACAAAACTTGAGAGCCGACGCGCAAGGCACGCTCGCGGGCAGAAGCCGCGCGTACGCGTCGCTCATGGCCGCGGGCGCGGCGGCGAGCGCGCAGAAGGACCGCGAGGATAAGGCGGCGTTGGAGGAACGCGAGCGAAAGAAGCGGTTCGAAGAGCGGCTGAAAGCGAGAGGGATGACGCGCGCGAGCGTCGGACGCCGCGACGGGCTCGACGGGAGCGTTTTGTCCGACGACGACGTCTCGGACGAAGACGACGCGAGCTTCGGGGGATACCCCGCGCCCGGGTTCGACTCCGCGCGATCGACGGACGACCTCGGCTCGCGTCGGCTCAGAGAGATTCACGACGCGTTCGATCAAAACATGGGCCTCGGATTCGACAGCGCGCGCGGCGGCGGGTCCAGCCCGAGCCAAGTCTCGTCGACCTCGCGAAGCGCCGCGTCGAAGTATCTCCAAGTCGAGCGCCAGAGGGACAAGTCCAAGGACATGGCGCGAGGGATGGTGGACCGCATGCAAATCGCGCGCGGGCGACGGACGACGATCCAGCCATTGTACAACGACGACGCGTTGCTTCCCCACGCCACGGAGGATTTCGCGCTTCCGAAGATGACCGCGACGCTGCGCGGCGGCGAGGCTGGGGCCAAGAAACGCCGCCTCGACGGCGTTCCAGACCGCGACGTCGTCGTCTCCGCGCCGATGAAGACGGCGAAACGGCCGGAGCACAAGATCACGAAGGACGTCGTCGAGGCGCAGATTTTCGGCTCGGAGCCGCCGCCGGTGTTCATGAAGCACTCGTCCTTGTTCGTGTTTAAACCCCAAAGCGCGTTCAGAAGAGTCGTGTTCATGGTCGCGAACGATAAGCGCTTCGAGGCGATCATCTTGACGCTGATATTCTTGAGCGCCGTCGCGCTCGCGATCGAAGACCCTTCTGTCGAGGAGACGTCCGCGCTCGGAACGGTGCTGTTCAACCTCGACGTCGCGTTCACGACCGTGTTCGTGGTCGAGATGTTCAGTCGCATCATCGCGCAAGGGTTGATCATGCACGAGGGCGCGTACTTGAGGGTCGGGTGGAACGTGCTCGACGGCGTCATCGTCGTCATGTCCGTCGTCGCGATCCTTCTCAGGGGGAGCAACCTGAGCATCGTTCGGAGTTTCCGGACGCTGCGCGCGTTGCGGCCGCTGCGAATGGTGCGCCGGCTGCGATCGATGCAGCTCCTGATGGCGACGCTGCTGCAGTGCGCGCCGCAGATTGGCAACGTCATGCTCCTCGGTCTGTTCGAGTTTGTCATCTTCGGCATCCTCGGCGTGCAGCTCTTCGGCGGGAAGTTTTGGCGGTGCACGGACGGCTCCGTCGGGCACGTCGATCAGTGCTCCGGCGCGTTCATCGGCGCGGACGGCGTGTCGTCCACGCGCGCGTGGGTGAACCCGGTGTATAATTTCGACCACGTCGGGCAAGCGATGATGTCTCTGTTCGTGATCGCGACCATGGACGGCTGGGTCGAGCTCGCGCACCGAGGCATGGACGCGCGAGAGGTGGACTTCCAACCGGAGAAGAATTACGCCCCGGCGAACGTGCTCTTCTTCGTCGCGTTCGTGCTCCTCGGGAGCCTGTTCTGGGTGAACATTCTCCTCGGCGTGCTCATCGATCGGTATCGACGCATCGCCGCCGTGGTTGGGGACATGAATTTCGTCACCGAGGGGCAGCAACGCTGGGCGGAGGCGCTGAAGATGAAGCAGAAGCAAAACGAAGTCGTGCACGGCGAAAAGGCGGCGGCGGAGGAGCCGCGGTTTTTCATCCGCAAGTACCTGTTCCGGTTCGTGAGTCACCGGTACTTCGAGGTTTACATCCTATTCTGCATCGCCGCGAACGTCGCGATCATGGCCGCGCAGCACGAGGGGCAGTCGGAGTCGTTCACGTCGTTCGGGGAGACGATGAACGTGGTCTTCACGGTGATTTTCATCTTGGAGTGTTCCTTGAAAGTCGGCGCGTTGACGTTCAAAGGGTACCTGAAAGACCCGTGGAACCGGTTCGACTTCGTCATCGTGGTGGGGTCTTTACCCGAGCTCGCGGGCGTGGAGATGGGCCCGGGGACGACGATCCTGAGGATATTCAGGATGGGTCGTCTGTTCAAGATTCTCCGAGGCGCGCGGAGCCTGCGCGCGCTGTTCGACTCGCTCCTGCTAACCGCGCCGACGCTCGCGAACGTCGGCGGGCTCCTCTTCCTCGCGATGTTCATATTCGCCGTGTTGGGGATGAACCTCTTCGGCGAGCTCCCGCACGGGCAGTTCATCACCGACACGACCAACTTTTCGACGTTTGGAAACTCGCTCATGACGCTGTTCAAGGTGCTCACGCGCGACGGCTGGAGCAAGATCATGGTCGACGCGTTGGACTGCGAGCTCGTGGAGGGGTTCTTAGAGGGCGACTACGCGACGTCGTGCGGCGTGACGTTCACCGCGCCCGCGTTCTTCGTGATGTTCGTCCTCATCGCGTCGTTCGTGTTCCTGGGGCTGTTCGTCGCGGTGATGCTGGACGAGTTCACGGAGAACGCGACGAGCGAGGGGTTGCTGTCGACGTCAAACTTTTTCGACGCGCTGCAGCGGAAGATGCTGCTCGACGGGTTCATGCACAAGCTGAAGCTGCGCCTGGAGCAGCACCGCGCGAAGCACGGGCTGTCCAAGTCGAGAAGAGGGAAGACGCGGTGACGGAGGACGCGAGGGGGGGGCGGGAGGAAGAGAGGAGCGCCGGTCGTTTAGGTTATTACGTATGTAGAGTGAATGTTTGTCAAAACTAGATGGAAGCTAAAAGAATCATTTTGTCCTCTGAACATGTTCCCCCTAGTATGAGGGCGCTCCGTCTCCGTCTCGCCTCGCCTCGTCGCCTCGTCGCCGTCGTCGTCGTCGTCGTCGTCTTCTCCTCTCCATCTCGACGCTCGTCCTATTTACCCCGCGTGCCCCGCGCGGTCCTGCGCGGCGTCGTTCGACACCTTGAACCGCTTCGCGCCGTCCGCCCCTGTCTCGAGATATTCCTTGACGGGGTGCGTCGACGGCGGCGCGCTCCCCCCTCCCGAGCCGCCGCTGTCGTGGCCGCTGTCGTTCCCGCTGCCGCCGTCCGCGGCCGGCGGGTTGTTTCCCGCCATCGCCGCCTGCATCGCCGCGACCGCGGCCTGCATCGCCGCCGCGGGGTCCACCCCGGGCTGCGACATCGACGCGAACGCCGCCGCCGCGGAGAGCTGCTGCTGCTGCTGCTGCTGCTGCTGCTGCTGCTGCTGCGCGTGCTGCGCTTGCATCTGCTGCATCGCCGCCATCGCCGGGCCCATCATCGGGCCCATCATCTGCATGAACGACGCCCAGTTCGGGACCGCGGGCGTCGGCGTCGGCGTCGGCGCCGCCGCGGTCATCGCCGAGCCCGCGCCCGCGTCCACCGCGGCGTTCGGCGGGAAGAAACCCGGAGGCGCCGCCGCCGTCGACGTCGGCTGCGCCGACGTCGTCGCCGCCGGCGCGCCCCCCGACGTGCTCGGCGCGTCCCCGCTCGTCGCGGGCTGCGCCACCGTCGCGCCGCCGCCCGAACCGAACGCTCCCGGGAACGCCGCCGCGAACGGGTTGAACCCGCCCGTGAACCGCGAAGCCGCCGCCGCCGCCGTCGCCGGGTTGGACCCGAACATTCCCATCTGCGCCGCCGCCAACGCGGCTTGGACGCTCTCGGGGTTCATCCCCGCGCCCAGCGCGGTCGCGGCGCCGTACGGACTTCCGCCGACGCCCGCGTGCTGCATCGCCTGCATCGCATGCATCGCCTGCATCGCGACGAACGGGTTCAGACCGCCCGCGGCGCCGCCGCCGAACGCGCCCCAGCGGCGGCGAACGGGACGCCGCTCGCGTGCTCCGCGCCGGAGACTTCGCTCCCGGCTCTCAAGCTCGGGAATCCACCCGTGTCGCTCCTCGGACCCGCGCCAGCGGCGCCGTCCTCCGCCTCCGTCGCGCTGCCGTCCGAGGAGCCGTCGCGGCGGTCCCGAGCTTGAGCGCCGACGGCGCCCATCGCGTACGCGGCCGCCACCTTCGCCGCCGCCGCCGCCGCCGCCTGCGCCAACCCGCCGAGCTGGCCGGCGCCGGCTGCGCCGCCGGCGCCGTGGCCGCGCGCGCTCGCGCTCGCGAGGATGCGGCCCGCGACGACGGAAGGGTCCTCGTCGTGCGCGCCGAGACCCGCAGCATGCCCGGCGCCGTTCTTGTTCTTCCTTCGGCCCGCGCCGACGGGGACGTTGCGGAGCATCCCGCCCGCGGTCCAGTACCGCTGGCATCCGCGGCAGAAATACCGCGGCTGCTTGATGTTGTAGTTGTTGTAGTAGCAAAACTTGGTCTCCTCGGACGCGCATCGCGGGCACGGCGTGATCCCCTCCGGTCGTGGGAGCTTCGGGCGGCCGTTCGCCTCGAGCTCGACCGCGGGCTCGGCGTCGTCGCCGCCGTTCGCGGCGTCGTCGCCCTTATCGCCGCCGCCGTCGGCGCCCGTGGTGCTTTTTCTCGACGCGACCGTCGCGACGCTCTTCTCCGCCTTCGCCTTTCCCGGCTTCGCGTCGTTTCCCGCTTTCCCGGACTTGCCCGCGTCCTTGCCGCCCTTACCGCCCTTGCCGCTCGCGTTCGAGTTCCCCTTGATCGTGCTCGTCGGCGAGCTCTTTTTCCCCGCGTGATCGTCCTCGTCCCCGTTCGCGCTGCCGGAAGAGCTCCGGAGCTCGTCCGCGGCCGCGGCGAGAATCGCATCCTGAGCGAGTAAAGAGAGCGGGAGGAGACGTGTGAGGGTGGGAAAAATAAACAAAATGAGCCTCTGGCGCGCCAGCCGCGCGCGGGAAGCGCGGTAGGGAGACGAACCGATCGGACCGGGCATCGGGCGCGTTCGACCGCGTCCGCGCGCGATACGCGCGGATGTGAACGCGCGTTCGCGTCGCGTCGCGCGCGCGCGACGCGCGTCCGTCTCGCGACGCGGGGAAAAAAGGACCCGTTCGCGCGTGCGCACACGCGGACAGCGCGATAAAAGCGCACAATTCTATCTAATGCGGGGTCCGCGCGCGGGCGCGCACCAGGCCGAGCGGGACTTCTTTCTTCACGCCGCCGCGCTTCGATTGCGTAGAAGCCGCGTTAGGATCACCCCCGTCGTTTTTCGCGCCGCGTCCGCCGCGCGCGGACGCGACGTCGCCCTTCGCGGGGGGGGACATATCTCCCGCTTTCAAGCGAAAGAAAAGGTCTTCGTAAAGATCTCGCCTCCGCGGGCCGGGATCGCGTGCGCGCGCGCCGTGCGCGGTGGTATCGCTTCGCGTTCGCGCGCGATCGGTCGAGCGTCGACGTTAGGAAGAAACGTCGCCGATCGAGTCGCGAGCCGTGCGCGTCGTTCGCTTCAGTCGCGCGGCAATGACGTCTCGCGCGCGGACGCCTCGCCTTTTTCGTTAGCGACGCGAGCGTATCCCCTGGACCGCGGGTGGCTCTGAGCCGCCCGCTGGCTCAAGATACGCAAAAAATCCGCTCTTGGCGGCAAGCAGATAACCTTTTTCGGGCAAAAAGCCGAATCGGCATTAAAAATCTAAATATATTTTCAGTGTGATTGCTCATACGACGGTACGAGTAGTACACAACCGTCGCGAAGCGCCTTTTCCGAACGTCGTGATTTGTCGAAACCGCTTCAAAGGCAGCTGACCGCTCTCGAAGCCGACGTTCGACATTTGATCGGCATCTTCTCACCGCGGACACATCGGTCAACGCCACGGCACGCCCGCGCGTCCCTTCGCGGCCTCGTCCGCCACGCTGGCGGTAACGGATTCGCTGATTCGCTTTTTGAAGGCATTTGGCGACGCGGCTTGAAGGCGCGCGCGGGCCGGACTCGGTCGACGCGCCGTCAGCAAAAATCTCTCCATCCGCCCGGCGCTTTTGTCAAAAAGCGAGCGCGCGCGGAGGAACCCATAGTCCGCGCCCGCCTTCGCCGGCGCGCCACGATGCACGCCTCGACGCTGCGCTCGCGCGCGGGCGGGACGCGCGCCCGCGTCGTCGCGCGTCCCCCGACGCGCGCGCCGACGCGCGCGGTCGCGCTCGCGCGCGCGTCCGGAGCTACGGGCGCCGCCGCCGCCGCGCGCGAGCGGCAATTACAATCGTCCCGACGCGCCTCCCCGTCGCGTCGCGCGCGCGCCGCCGTCGCCGTCGCGCGCGCGAAAGCCCCGGGCGGCGGGTTCGCGCGCCCGGATGAGTCCACCTCGCCGCGCGCGGAGGACGAGCTGTACTGGGACCCCGCGGACCTGGAGGACGAGGACCCGCCGCTGATCGAGGTGGACGACCTCGACCTGGACGACGACGACGACGACGACGACGACGCGTGGTTCTTCGTCCCGGACGGCGCGGGCGTGGACGTCGGCGACGACGTCCTGTTCCAGATCGGGACGGAGGGCGACGACGACGACGACGACGACTTCGGGTTCGCGACCGGGTTCACGACGACGACGCTGGACGGGGACGACGACGACGACGACGACGAGAGCGACGACGCCGCGACGCGGACGCGGAACAAGAGCAACCGCGCGCGGCGGCGGCGCGACGCCGTCGACGCCGCCGCGGAGGACCGCGGCTCGGGTTCGAAGGCCACGGAGCTCCCGAACGCGGCGCAGACGAAGGCGGACCGGAAGAAACGAGAGGACGTCGCGCGGATGGTCGCCATGGGCGTCCCCGAGAAGCTTTTGCGGCGACTCGAGAGCGAGAAGGCGGCGGTGGCGTCGTTCAACGAGCGGAAGCAGACGGAGCAGGCGCGCAAGACGCACAAGCGGATGACGATCGTCGCGGGGACGTACGCGCGACGGAAACTTCTGTCCCCGAGCGGGTTGGACACGCGGCCGATGATGGGCATGGTGCGCGGCGCGACGTTCGACATGGTCATGGCGTTGATCGGTTCGGCGAGCAACGTGCAGTTTCCGGATCCGTCGTCGCGGTGGCTCGACCTCTTCGCCGGTACCGGCGCGATCGGCCTCGAGGCGATGTCGCGAGGGTGCGTGGAGTCGCACTTCGTGGAGATGGACCCGTGGGTGACGAACAACGTCCTGGAGAAGAACATCAAATCGTTGGGGCTGACGCGATCCGACGCGCGCGTGCACACGTCGAGCGTGGAGGCGCGTTCTATACACTGGTCCCCATACGACCCCGTCCGCGTGGTGAACGCCGATCCTTACGGACTTTTCCCGGCGTGTCTCTCCGCCCATCCCTCGCTTTCAATCCCCGCTCTCGACGCCTTTCAACTCCAACTGACGCCTATGAACTCCACCCCGCCGTCGCTTTGTATGGAACGACCCTGAGGCGTTTTTGGCGTCGCACAAGCGAAGCGCGAAAGCCGCGGGCGGCGCGTTCGACTTCGTGTCGTTCTGCCCGCCGTACTACAAGGTGTCGTACCCGGAGCTTCTGCTCGAGCTCGACGCGAGCCCGCTGCTCGCGGAGCACACGGTGCTCGTCGTCGAGTACGCGCGGTCGCAGAAGCCGGAGATGAAGGCGTCGATCGGGCGGCGACTGCGGCGGCTGCGGGACCGGCGGTACGGCCGGACGTTCGTCGCCGTGTACGCGTGCGACGGGAGGGAGATGCCGGACGAGGACGACGAGTGGGCGGCGCAGCCGGAGGAGGCGACGCGGTTCGGGAAGGTGGTTCGAGGGGGGGGGAAGCGGGACGCCGTCGCGAGCGATTGACGGGTGGGCAACCCTAGATTTTAATTTGCAGTGAAGAGTTGAGTCTTGATTGTTACCCCGGGACGTCGCTCAGTCCGCCCAGGGCTCGACCGCCTTGCCCGTCTTCGCGATCTTCTCGATGACCTCCTCCTGCGTCACCGAGCCCTTCACCGTGACTTTCTGAGTCTCGAGGTTCACGTCGAACGCGTCCACGCCTGCGACGGAGCGGGGCGGCGGGGGAGACGGGGAGGATCGGATCTGATCAGTCGGCCGCGCGCACAGCTGGCGTCGAGGGGACGGGACGGCGCGCGATCCGAGCGCCGAGACGCACCCTCCATCTTCGAGAGGACGCGCTCGACCGCGCCGGAGCACCCTCCGCACATCATCGCGACCTTGAGGACGATCGTGTTCGACATGACGAGCCGTCGTGTCGAGCGCGCGCGGGAGTGACTCGACGCGCGCGCGCGCGCCCCGCGAAGCCGCCCGCGTGAAAAAACTCGCGGGAACTCAATGAATCTCCTTTCCTCATCGTTCAAAACGACCAGACGGCGACACTAAGCGGGGAGCGACCGACGCGCGAGCGACGCGCGCGAGCTGACCCCCCGGAGGAACACCACTCGTCATGACGCCCGCGCGCGCGTCTAGACGACGCGCGGACGTCGCGTAGGCGAGCGCGCGTCGTCGCGTCGCATCGCGCGAGAGGAGACGCGCGAGATCCGCGGGCGTGTCGGCACCGCCGCACCACCACCGCCAGATACAGTAGATTTCTCGGTCGCGTCCGCACGCGCGCGGCTCCGTCCGCGGCCAGCATCCCGCCGCGACGGCGAGGACGATGCTCGGTCAGACGTACGCGTGGGCGCTGCGCCGCGTCTTCACGTTCGTCCTCAAGCGCGCGCTCGGCAGGCTCCTCCTGTCCGACCTGGACGCGGATAACCTCGAGATCGCGCTGCGAGACGGCGTCGTGCGCCTCGAGCGCGTCGCCGTCGACTGCGACTACCTCGAGCGCGCGACGGGAGAGGCGCGGCGACGACGCGGTCTGCGCGCGAAGCGCGCGAACTTGGGGTGGGTCCAGGCGACTATACCGTGGCACGCGCTCGGCGCGAAGCCGTGCGTGTTCGAGCTGGGCGAGGTGGACGTCGCGCTCGCGCCGAGACGCGACGGAGACGCGAACGACGACGACGCCGACGCCGCCGACGACGACGACGACGCCGACGACGACGACGACGCGAGCGCCTCGCGCGGCGCGACGAACGACGGCGCGAAGATGGTGAAGCGCGCGATGGACGCCGTCTTACGCGGCGTGCGCGTCCGCGTCGTCGACGTCGCGGTGACGGTGGAGGACGACGACGCGCGCGCGCTCGCGACGCTGAGAGCCGACGTCGTCGATTACGGCGACCGCGCCGCGGACGAGACGACGACGTCGACGACGACGACGAAAGACAAAGCGATCGCGTGCGAAGGTCTCGTGCTCGAGGCGAACGGCCGCGTCGTCCTCGGCGGCGTCCGCGAAGACGACGACGAGGAGGAGGGTGAAAACGGCCTCGGGTTGGATGTTTCCGCCGCGGCGTCGGTCGACGTCGACGGCGCCGCCGCCGCGCGCGTCGAGGCGACGACGGACCTTCGCGCGCGGTTCGGTCCCGCCGAGGTCGCCGCGCTCGCGCGCGTCGTCGCCATGGCGACGACGACGACGACGACGACGACGACGACCTCGACCCGCCGCGCGGGGGCTGCCGCGACCGCGACCGCGACCGCGACGCGCCGCTCGACGACGTTCTTTGAGGACGTGTGCGACGACGACGACGGCGAAGACGCGTATTCCGACGCGTTGCGCGAGAGCGTGGACGAGCTCTCTCGAGCCCTCGCGGGGGAAGACGGAACGTCGACCGACGCGGCGTCCGGATCCGAGCGCGCGCGCCGCCGCCGCCGCCGCTCCCTCAGCGTCTCCGCGACGTTCCCGCGCGTCAGTCTGCACGCGCTGTACGAGGACGACGCGCGCGGCGAGAGCGACGACGACGCGGGGTGGGACGTCGCGTTCGTCGAAAGCGAACGGCGTACGGAGCATCTCGACGTCGCCGTCGACGGCGTCTCGCTCGCTTTCGCCTCCGTGGACGACGACGACGACGCGACGACGACGACGACGACGCTGACGTGCGTCGCGGAGGGTTTCGACGTCGCGGAGTACCTCTCGAACCCGCTCGCGGACGGCGGCGACGCGCTGAGGCACGCCGGCGGCGGCGTCGCGGCGGTCGCGCGCGCCGTCCCCGTCCCGATCGACGACGACGACGACGGCGGCGGCGGCGCGGCGGCGACGCCGCGGTGGCAGTTCCACCCGGAGCGACGCGGCGCGCTCGTGAAGACGCCGGTGGCGTGCGTCGCGAGAGGCGGCGGCGGCGGCGGCCGCGCGATAGAGCTCGTCGCGTCGACGCGAGAAGACCGGGGTCCGTCACCGTCGCGCGTCGCCGCCGCCGTCGACGTCGCGCTCGCGCCGGCATTTTTCTGGGTCGACGTCACGCTCCCCGACCGCCTCGCGTTGCTTCTCGACGCGGCGGCGACGCGGCATCGCGAGGGCGACGCGACCGCGTCGTCCGGCGCGATCGACGGCGACGGGTTGGAGCTCGATCTCGAGTTCGCGTTGACGTGCGCGCGCGTCCGCGTCGCGCTCGCCGCCCCCGCCCCGCCGACGGACGCCACCGGTCCGCGGATCGCGTCCGTCGTCGTCGACGCGCGAGCCGCGGCGCGCGCGGCGCTGGTGACCGCGGCGGCGGCGACGAGCGGCGCGTCCGGGCCCGTCGTCGAGCTCGCGTGCGACGCGATCGACGTGCACGTGGTTCCGAACGCGCGCGTCGGCGGCGGCGCGGGCGCCGACGCGGGCGCGAGGGCGCTGCGACTCGAGGGCGCGGGCGACGACGTCGTGCGCGCGCGCGCGCGGTTCCAGTCCGCGTCGCGACGAGCGACCGGAGACGGCGTCGCGGACGCGGCGTTGCGAGAGATCTCGCGGCGCGCGTCTCCGGAGGAGGAGGAGGAGGAGACCGCGACGGAGGCGCGTCCCATACACTGGTCCCCATACGACCGCGTCGGCGTGGTGAACGCCGATCCTTAAGGACTTTTGCCAGCGTTTCAATCCCCGCCCTCGACGCCTTTGAACTCCATCTGACGCCTTTGAACTCCACCCCGACGTTCGCTCCTACAGAACGACCTCGAGACGCGCGCGACGGCCGCGTCCGCGGCGCGCGCGGAACTGTTCGCGCCGACCGCGTCCGCGAGCGTTCGCGCCGGCGTCGCCCGCGCGCTCGCGTCGCTGTCGAGCGCGCTGTCGTCGCTTCCGGACGGTAACCCGTTTAAGATCGCGCCGCCGCCGTCGGAGGCGACGGTGCCGCCGCTGACGGCGCGATGGCGCGCGAACGAGTTCGTCCTCTCCTTCGACGCCCCGGACGCCGAGGGGATCGACGACGACGACGACGGCGGTTCCCCGGAAGCCGCGTGGCGAGGGCCCGCGTCGTCGATGTTCCAGTCCGCGATGTCGTCGTCGACGATACTCGCTCCCGAGGAGGACATCGCGCGCGCGCGCGCGTCGTCGCCGTCGTCGTCCTCCACCTCCTCCCCGGCGGCGGCGCTGCGGCTCCGCGACGTCGATTTTTTTCTCGCTTCTTCCCTCGCCGGCGTCCAGGGCGCTGACCTCGTCTCGCTGCGCGCCCTCGACGCGCGCGCGTCGCATGAGCCCGCGGACGAGGACGCGGCGCACGAAGACGTCGTCGTCTTCGCGAAGCACGACGCGCACGTCGAGACCGCGGGCGTCGTCGTGAGGTACGCGAGGGCGCCGGGACGAGGACGCGCGGTGGACGCGATCGCGTCGGGCGGCGCCGCGCTCTTCCGCGGCGGCGACGGCGAGGCGGTCGTCGACGCGCGGCGGACGTTCGCGCGCGCGGTGGAGGCGATCGACGCCGTCGTCGCGGAGGTGGTCGCGTCGGCGGCGCGGGCGCGTCGCGCGGACGATGATGACGATGACGACGTGGATGAAACGCGCGAACGTGAACCGTTTTACGCGTTCGCGGAGATTCGCGAGACGGCGGCGGCGTTCCTCGCCGGCGAGGGGACGACGACGACGACGACGCGACTCGGCGTCGCGCGCGTCGACGCCGCGCGTCTCGCGATCGCGCCCGACGGCGACGGCGGCGCGACGCGACGCTCGCTCTCGATCGAAGGTTTCAGCGTCCACCTCGCGTCGCCGACGGAGGCTGACGTCGGCGCCTCGGCACCGCGCGCGACGCGAATGGTCGACATCCCCGGGTTCCCGTGCACGCCGTCGACGCTCGCGGCGGCGGGGATGGCTCAGGTCGCGCGCGAGCGCGCCTCGCGAGCGGATCTCGCGGTCCGCGCCGACGGGACCGTCTCCGCGGCGGCGGCGCGCGTGACGCGGCTGAAGTGCGAGTTTAAGAAGGACTCGTTCGACGCCGCGGCGGCGCTCGCGGCGGCGATGGCATCGACGTCGCCGACGAAGCCGGAGACGCCGCCGCCGCGTCCGCACCCCGCGCGCCCTCGCGCGAAGATTCGCGTCCGACCGAGCGACGCCGACGTCGTCGAAGACGCGTTCGCGAGAGGCTGGTCCGACCGCGACGTCGTCGCCGAGCGCTCTCGCGCGGGACGGACCGCGAAGACGCGCGACGACGCCATCATCGAGGACTACTACTCATACGGCGGCGAACGCGCGGAGCGCTTCCGCCGCGTAGAGCGCGAACGACGCGCGCGGCGGCTCGCGCGATCGACGACGCTTCGAGGGGAAACCCCGCCCGCCGCGGCGTGCATCGTGCGCGGCGGCGGCGCGGGCGAAGACGCGAGAGTGGGAACACCGGAACCCGCGCGCGTCGTCGAGTCCTCCGTCGTCGTGAGCGTCGTCGCGCCCGCGGCGGCGACGGCGACGGCGCTCCACGCGTCGGTCCTCGCGTCGCGTCGCACGTCCGCGTCCGTCCTCCTCTGCGACGACGTCGACATCGCGCGTATTCGTCTTCCTCCGGTGGCGTGGAAACGCGCGCCGCCGCCGCCGGGTCGCGACGCCGACGACGAGCAACGCGCGACGTGGTTCGACGGAGGCCCGCCGTCGGCGGTCGACGTCGACGCGCCTTTCGAGCGCGCCGCGGAGAACGCGCGAAGCACGCGCGCCGGCGACGGCGGCGAAGCGACGACCGCGACGACGGTTCGCGTCGCTCGCGCGGAGTGCGTCCTCGCGAGCGGGTCGGCGTGGGGGACGGACGGAACTGAACCGTCGCGCGGACGAGAGGGCGTCAAGGTGTCCGTCGCCGGCGTCGTCGCGAGAAGGGAGGATTTCGCCGCCGACGCCGCCGGCGCCGCCGCCGCCGTCGTAGCGAACCGCGCGACGGTATCGATCGCGGAGTTCTCCGTCCTACACCTCGCGACGACCGACGCCGCCGCCGACGCCGACGCCGCCGACCGCGCGCTGTGGAGGAAAGTCATCGCGGTCGACGCGTCGATCCCCCGCGAGGACGGCGCGCCGACGCTGCGCGCGGGACTGACCTTCGTGCGTCCGTGCGCCGACGCGGAGCTCGAAGCCCGCCTCCGCGTCGAGTCGCTGCCGCTCCACGCGAGGCTCGACCAGCGCGTCCTCGCGTTCGCGCGCGGGTTCGGGTTTAGGTCACCGGCGGCGTCGGAGGCTCCGAGCGCCGCGGACGGCGACGAGGTCGCCGCCGGAACGGCGTCCGGCGCCCCCCCGCCGCGGCCGTATTTCCAAGTCGTGGACGTCAAGGCGCCCGGCGTTCGCGTCGAATACGCGCCCCAGCCCGTGGACGTGATCGCGTTGAAAAACGGCTCGATCGCGGAAGTTTTAAACCTTCTCCCGCTGAGCGGCGACGTCTCGCTGTCGTTGCCGCGCGTCGTCGCGCGCGGCCTGAGCGGCTGGCACGCGGCGCTCGACGCCGTCCTGGCGCGTTGGCTCGACGATGTGAGCGCGACGCAAGCGCACAAATTCGCGTCGTCGCTCGCGCCCGTGCGCGCGGCGGCGGCGATCGGCGAGGGCGCGAGAGCGCTGGTGACGACCCCTCTGGAGTTCAGACGCGCGGGAAAGCGCGGCGGCGCGTGGACGGGCGCGGCGGTGGGCGTCGCGAGGTTCGTGCGCGCGGTGAGCGTGGAGGCTTTGGGCGCGGGTGCGAAAGTCGCGAGCGGCGCCGCCGCCGTCGCGGGCGCGGCGGGAGCGGGCGTTCTCGCCGTCTCCCCGACGCCCCCCGAGCCGTCCGGCGTGCGCGAGGGGCTCGTCCAGGCCGCCGCCCGTCTCTCCCTCGGCGTCGACGCCGCCGCGCGCGGGGTGAAGTCCGGCCCGGTGAGGAAGTATCGCGACGGCGCGCGCGCGGCGGAGGTGGCGAGGAGCGCGGCGGCGGCGGGCGCGGCGGCGGCGGCGGCGGTTGGGGTCGCGACCGCGGACGCGTTGCATCGCGCGCTGCTGGGGGCTCGGAACCAGATCAGGGGGAGGAGATCGTCCAGAGCAGCCGGAGCCGAGGACGCGTGCGCGTACGAAGAGGAGGAGGAGGACGACGAGGAGGAGGTGTACGAACAGTAGAGACGATTATTTTTAGATTCACACTCGAGAAGACTCGGGCGGGCTCGCGTTGTTACTTTCATTCCGCTCGCGCGCGCTCCACGGGATGGCGGTCGACGCCGAGGGAGGACCTCCTCCCGCCGGGGAGGACGACGGCGCCGGGGAGCTGTACTGGCGGAGCAGGGCGAACGCGAAGGACGCGGAGCTGCGTCTGCTGCGCGCGCTCGTCGGCGCTTCGTCGCGCGTGAGATTCGAAGCGAAATCGCCGTCGTCTGAAGCGAGGCCGAGCGAAGACGCGTCGACGTCGCCGCGGCCGCCGCCGCCGCCGCCGCCGCCGCCGCCGCCTTCCGTCGCGAACACGCCGCTCTCGAGCCCGCTCGTCGCGTCCCCGCTCGCGACCGCGCGTCGCGCGAGGGAGGAAGAAGACGCGGCGACGGCCATCGCGAGCGCTCGAGCGATCGAGCACCTCCAGACCGAGCTCCTCCGACGGGAAGCGCAGGCGCGACGGACGGCCGCGGCGCTCGCGCGCGCGAAGGAGGACGGCGAGACGCGAGACGCGCGCGTCGCGGCGCTGTGCGAGCGATGGGAGCGCGCCGCGGCGGAGACGCGCGCGGCGCACGAGGACGAAGTCGGGGCGCTGAGAATGGAGAACGACGAGCTGAAGCTCCGCGTCGACGAAGCGGACGCGCGCGCCGCCACCGCGGAGGCGGAGCTGTCCAGGGCGACCGCCGCGAGGGACACCGCGCTCGCGGAGCTCGCGCTGGAGCGGAGGCTCGCGGAGGCGGACGCGGAGAGGGAGCGGCGGAGGAGGCGGGAGGCGCCGGTCACGCCGCCGAGGCTGGTGTTCACGCCGCCGCCGCCGCCGCCGGGACCGCGGTTCGGGGGGACGGCGGGGGACGCGAAGACGCCGCCGCCGGTTCCGAGGGAGGCGCAGCTCGCGGCGGTGCTCGGGGGCGGGCGCGAGCCGCTGTTCATACCCGCGGTGGACGAAGAGTGAATAGTCGTGTCGTTCGTTCGCGTTACAAACTCCGCGTCGTATTCGTGTTGGCCTACAGAAGAGCGCGTCGTCCTACCTGACTCGTCTCACGGAGCGCCGTTCGCTCGCGCCCACTGTAGCACCTCCAGGTTACGTTCTCTCTCGGCACAGACGCAAGTCATCTCGTCCCACGGACAGCCGTTCGCGCGCGCCCACTGGAGCACCTCCAGGTGGCCGCCGTCCGCGGCCCAAGAGCAAGTTCTCTCGTCCCACGGCCAGCCGTTCGCACGCGCCCACTGGAGCACCTCCAGGTGGCCGCCTTTCGCGGCACCGGCGCAAGTCAGCTCGTCCCACGGAGCGCCGTTCGCGCGCGCCCACTGGAGCACCTCCAGGTGGCCGCCTTTCGCGGCACAGACGCAAGTCATCTCGTCCCACGGACAGCCGTTCGCGCGCGCCCACTGGAGCACCTCCAGGTGGCCGCCGTCCGCGGCAAGGGCGCAAGTCGTCTCGTCCCACGGGCAGCCGTTCGCGCGCGCCCACTGCAGCACCTCCAGGTGGCCGCCTTCCGCGGCGTCCCTGCAAGTGTTCTCGTTCCACGGAGCACCGTTCGCGCGCGCCCACTGCAGCACCTCCAGGTGGCCGCCAGCCGCAGCCCCGTCGCAAGTGTTCTCGTCCCACGGAGCGCTGTTCGCGCGCGCCCACTGCAACATCTCGAGGTGACCGCCACCCGCGGCACTGGCGCAAGTCCACTCGTCCCACGGACAGCCGTTCGCGCGCGCCCACTGGAGCACCTCCAGGTGGCCGCCTTTCGCGGCACAGACGCAAGTCATCTCGTCCCACGGACAGCCGTTCGCGCGCGCCCACTGGAGCACCTCCAGGTGGCCGCCGTCCGCGGCCCAAGAGCAAGTTCTCTCGTCCCACGGCCAGCCGTTCGCACGCGCCCACTGGAGCACCTCCAGGTGGCCGCCTTTCGCGGCACCGGCGCAAGTCAGCTCGTCCCACGGAGCGCCGTTCGCGCGCGCCCACTGGAGCACCTCCAGGTGGCCGCCTTTCGCGGCACAGACGCAAGTCATCTCGTCCCACGGACAGCCGTTCGCGCGCGCCCACTGGAGCACCTCCAGGTGGCCGCCGTCCGCGGCAAGGGCGCAAGTCGTCTCGTCCCACGGGCAGCCGTTCGCGCGCGCCCACTGCAGCACCTCCAGGTGGCCGCCTTCCGCGGCGTCCCTGCAAGTGTTCTCGTTCCACGGAGCACCGTTCGCGCGCGCCCACTGCAGCACCTCCAGGTGGCCGCCAGCCGCAGCCCCGTCGCAAGTGTTCTCGTCCCACGGAGCGCTGTTCGCGCGCGCCCACTGCAACATCTCGAGGTGACCGCCACCCGCGGCACTGGCGCAAGTCCACTCGTCCCACGGACAGCCGTTCGCGCGCGCCCACTGGAGCACCTCCAGGTGGCCGCCTTTCGCGGCACAGACGCAAGTCATCTCGTCCCACGGACAGCCGTTCGCGCGCGCCCACTGGAGCACCTCCAGGTGGCCGCCGTCCGCGGCCCAAGAGCAAGTTCTCTCGTCCCACGGCCAGCCGTTCGCACGCGCCCACTGGAGCACCTCCAGGTGGCCGCCTTTCGCGGCACCGGCGCAAGTCCACTCGTCCCACGGAGCGCCGTTCGCGCGCGCCCACTGCAGCACCTCCAGGTGGCCGTCATTCGCGGCATAGGCGCAAGTGTTCTCGTCCCACGGACAGCCGTTCGCGCGCGCCCACTGCAGCACCTCCAGGTGGCCGCCAATCGCGGCAAGGGCGCAAGTCGTCTCGTCCCACGGGCAGCTGTTCGCGCGCGCCCACTGCAGCACCTCCAGGTGGCCGCCTTCCGCGGCGTCCCTGCAAGTGTTCTCGTTCCACGGAGCACCGTTCGCGCGCGCCCACTGCAGCACCTCCAGGTGGCCGCCAGCCGCAGCCCCGTCGCAAGTGTTCTCGTCCCACGGAGCGCTGTTCGCGCGCGCCCACTGCAACATCTCGAGGTGACCGCCACCCGCGGCACCGGCGCAAGTCCACTCGTCCCACGGACAGCCGTTCGCGCGCGCCCACTGGAGCACCTCCAGGTGGCCGCCTTTCGCGGCACAGACGCAAGTCATCTCGTCCCACGGACAGCCGTTCGCGCGCGCCCACTGGAGCACCTCCAGGTGGCCGCCGTCCGCGGCCCAAGAGCAAGTTCTCTCGTCCCACGGCCAGCCGTTCGCACGCGCCCACTGGAGCACCTCCAGGTGGCCGCCTTTCGCGGCACCGGCGCAAGTCCACTCGTCCCACGGAGCGCCGTTCGCGCGCGCCCACTGCAGCACCTCCAGGTGGCCGTCATTCGCGGCATAGGCGCAAGTGTTCTCGTCCCACGGACAGCCGTTCGCGCGCGCCCACTGCAGCACCTCCAGGTGGCCGCCAATCGCGGCAAGGGCGCAAGTCGTCTCGTCCCACGGGCAGCCGTTCGCGCGCGCCCACTGCAGCACCTCCAGGTGGCCGCCTTCCGCGGCGTCCCTGCAAGTGTTCTCGTTCCACGGAGCACCGTTCGCGCGCGCCCACTGCAGCACCTCCAGGTGGCCGCCAGCCGCAGCCCCGTCGCAAGTGTTCTCGTCCCACGGAGCGCTGTTCGCGCGCGCCCACTGCAACATCTCGAGGTGACCGCCACCCGCGGCACTGGCGCAAGTCCACTCGTCCCACGGACAGCCGTTCGCGCGCGCCCACTGCAGCACCTCCAGGTGGCCGCCAGCCGCAGCCCCGTCGCAAGTCCTCTCGTCCCACGGACAGCCGTTCGCGCGCGCCCACTGCAACATCTCGAGGTGACCGCCACCCGCGGCACTGGCGCAAGTGTTCTCGTCCCACGGAGCGCTGTTCGCGCGCGCCCACTGCAGCACCTCCAGGTGGCCGCCATCCGCGGCACAGTAGCAAGTCCACTCGTCCCACGGACAGCCGTTCGCGCGCGCCCACTGCAACATCTCGAGGTGGCCGCCAGCCGCAGCCCCGGTGCAAGTCCTCTCGTTCCACGGAGCTCCGTTCGCTCGCGCCCACTTGAGGACGTGCAGATGACCTTCACGGGCGGCATGATAGCACGTTGCGCTGCCATCTAGATCACCGCCCCAAGGATACCCGTGCTCACGCAGCCACTTGAGCAGCTCGAGATCGCCGACGTAAGCGGCATTGGCACAGAAGTAGCGGGACTTGTTGCCCTGCGAGGACGTCTCTGCGTCTGTTGTTCTTCTCGGCAACGGGTGCGACAGCGACGCGAGAAGCTCGTGCACGCGCTCTTTCGGCAAGTCCAGCACGCCGTCGTGGCGCATCAGATGCTTGTAGAATTCGCGCGCATCCAATCGTGTCGTGACGCCGGTGAAGTCGAACGCCGCGGGCAACGACGCGACTCGCGTGGACGCGTCGTGGAACACGCGGCAGACGCGCGCGAGGTTGCGGCGGTCGCGCGCGTTCGGCAGGAACGAGAAGACGAGACACGCGAGGCCGGGCTCGCCGAGGACGTCGTCGAGGCTGGTGGGGGCGCTCGGATCAGGACGAGACGCGCGGCGGAGCGCAGATCTCGCGTTCATGACGCGCGGGGTGGGACGGCGCGCGCGGCGAGGAGTGCGCGCGCGTCGACGACGGAGCGCCCCTCTTCTTTCAGTTTGAACTGTCATCAAAATCTCCCTCCCGCCTTCTTTCGCGTTCGCGACCGCACTCCACGCCTCGCGCGACATGCCGAGCGCGCTCCTCACCGCGCGCGCTCTCACCGCCGCGGCGGCGATCGCGTCAGCATGCGCGCTCACGCGCGTCACCGGCGTCGACGACTTCACCGGCGCGACCGCGCGCTCGACGACCGCGCGCGGCGACTCGACGACGACCACCACGCTCTGCACCTTCGAAGCGCGGCTCCCGAGCGACTGCGCGTGCGCGGCCGCGCTACGCCCGCCGTCTCCGCGCGCGGGCGGCGGGATCCTCTTCCCGTCGTTATCCCCGGGCGTGAACGCGTTCTACTGCTCGGACGCGCTCCTCCGCGACGACGACGACGACGACGACGACGACGACGACGCGAACGGGGACGCGCTCGCGCTCGCACAGCTGTCCGTGCTCGTGGAGTGCGAAAAAGGCTGCGCGGCGACGACGCCGCCGCTGAGCCTCGCGGCCGTGACGCCGCCGCCGACGCACGCGCGCGGCGGTCTTCATCGCCATCACCTCGGCTCCCTCAAGGTCGAGCGCCGACGGAGGACGACGCTCGCGACGTACGCGTCGACGGCGGCGGCGGAGCGAAAAGACGCCGCGCCGCTCGCGACCTCGCCGCCGCCGCCGCCGCCGACGACGACGACGACGACGACGACGACGACGCGCGCGTCGCTCGCCTCGAACGCGGTGAAAGCGTTGGCGGCGGTCGTCATCCTCGTCGTCCTCCCCGCGCGGAGAGATCTCCTCGAGCTCGTCGTGCACGTGTACGAGCCGGCGCTGCGGCTCGCCCGCGAAGTCGCCCTCGTCGTCGTCGGCGCCGTCGCCCTCGTCGCGCTGGCGGCGGAAACGGCGCTCAAGACGTGCTACCACTACTGCCGCGGCAGCCACTACTGCCGCAGGAAGCTGTCGCCGTCGTAGGAAACGACGACGACGACGACGTGAGCGAGTGATGAGAAGGGTCGACGTGTACATCGCATGAAACGTACGCTACTACGGTATGGGTCTAACCTTCATCGTTTCATCTCGCGAAGTCGCCGCGACTCCGCGGCGCGGACGTGCAGCGCTCGAACGCGTCGAAACTCGCCCATGAGCTCTCCCGCCCTCGCGTCCAGCCCCCCGTACAGCCCCCCGCCGCCTCCTTCGCCGCCGCGCGCGACCGCGGGGACCGCGTCGAGCCTCCCCTTCAACGTCCGAAACGCGCCGCTCTGCGGAAGCACCATCAACAGCGCGTACAAACACTTCGCCGCGCCCGGGTGCGCGCGCGGGGTCAACAACCGCATTCGAAGCCGCGCGAACACGGGGGACTCGATCAACTTGACGAGTTGATCGATCTGCACGAGCGCGCGCAGCGTGATCTCGGACTCGTGATCGCACAGCGACGTCACCACCGCCGCCGCGTGCGCGTCCGCGACACACAGCAGGCACAGCGCGACGGTCGCGACGGCGCCGTGGCACCAGCACGGATACAACGCGGCGAACAGCGCTTTCGCCGCGTCGTCGCCGTCGTCGCCGCCGAGCGTCGCGCGCATCTTCGCGCACTCCGGGGACGTGAGCAAGATGACGTTCAACGCCTCGGTCATCGCCGCCGCGAACGCGAGCGCGGACGGCTCCCCGGTGGACGCCGCGGCGACGACGACGGAGGACGTCTTCGTGAAGACTCTCTCCGCGCCGAGCTCGGCGCACAGCCTTCGGATCACCGTCGCGCCTCTCCGCGTGAGCAAATCGTCTCCCTCCTCGCGCCTCTCGCTACCCTCGGGTCCCGCGACGCCCTCGCCCTCGCCCCCGCCCTCGCCCTCGCCCTCGCCCTCGCCCTCGCGTCCCTCCGCGCGCGATCGCGACGCTCTGTCCGCGGCGAAGCGTCGCACGAGCGCGGTCACGACGCGATCGAAATCTTTCCCGTCGCCGCCGCCGACGCCGGCGACAACCTCCGTCGCGCCTCGCACGACGTCGTCGTCCTCGTGCGACAGCGACGCGAGCAGCGTCTCCAGCGTCGCGTCGCCGCCGTCGTCGCCGTCGCCGTCGCCGTCGCCGTCGTCTCTCTCCACGATCATCCCGCGGAACACCCCGGGGGACGTGCGGAGCAGCGTGCGGTACCACCGCAGGGCTTCCAGTCTCGTGCGCACGCCCGCGCCCGCGCCGACGGCGCCGAGCAACGCGCGAGAGACGCCCTTCACGTTCAAACGCGCGCCGGCGCTCGCTTCGGGGGCGAGCTTCAGCGCGGCCACGGTCGCTGTCAACAGCGCGCTGGAAGTCTCGACGGCGAGCTCGCGGACGCGCGGTTCCGCGTGCGAGCAGCAGGGCGTCACCGCGGAGAGGACGTCCTCGAAGTGCGGGATCAGTCCGCCGCCGCCGCCGGTGCGCGCGCCGCCGCCGCCGCCGCCGCCGCCGCCGCCGCCTTCGCTCCCCGGCCCGACGCCGCCGGTCAAGTGCACGAGCTCTCTCAGCCACGTCAGCGCGGTCGTCCGCGTGTGCTCGTCCGCGCTCTTCGTGCGCCGAGTCAACGTTCGCACGAGCGCGCCGACGTCCGCGCCTCTCGCCCATCGATCCCCGCCCGCGCGCGCCTCCAGTAAAAACTCGCTCAGCGCGGCATCCGCGCGCGTGCGAATCTCTCGGTTCGGATCGGATAACATCTTCAGCAGACCGTCTAAGAACATCGGCACGTGCGCGAGGACGTCGATGTCCGGGACGCTGTCCAGGGTGGTTATCCATCCGATCAGGAACGTCCGCACGTGCGGGTTCACGCTTCCGATTCGCTCGACGATGAGCGGCGCGAAATCGCGCAAGTCAAACTCCCCGCTCTCGGCGACGATGTCCTTCAGGAGGCGGTCCAACAGACTCGCCGCGTTTTGCACGTTCGCGTCGGCGTCCGCGCTGAGCTTACACAGCTCCGTGAACACGGGGTTCAAGTAACGCAAGAACCGCTCGCGCGTCGCCTTCGCGATGTTATAGAGCGCCTCGCAGGCGTAATATCTCACGCGGTCGTCGAAATCCGTGAGCGCGGTCAACACCGGCGGCACGATCGCGTCGAGCGCGCGCTTGGAGGACGCCGCGTCCGAGGCCGAGGCGAGCCCCACGGTCATCGCGGCGAGGCCGATGAGCCCGCCCTTGCGGTGGTTCGCTGAGGCTGACTTGGCGTACTTGTTCACGAGCAGGCGAACGAGCGCGTCGAGTCGCGACGGGTCGTTCGCCTCGACGATGAGCCTCGTGCGCTGCTCCACCTCCAGCGCCGCGTGCTTCCGCTTCTCGTAGAGTTTGTCCGAGAGGTTCCTGAGCGCGCTCTGGGGACGCGGGGATGGGAGGAGAAGCGCGGGGAGGGATGGATGGATGGACGACGCGCGTGAGATGACGACGACGACGACGCGACGGGACGAATGCTGAATCGGCGTCGAATGATGAATTGGCCTCGGAGGTGCCGTGTCTGCGTGATGCGAGGACGGCGACGCGCCTGGGACAGCTCCGCGGCCATGGCGCTCTACCGCCGCCGCCGCGAGGGCGGCGGTCGCGCGCTCGCGGCTCGGCGAGCCCGCGCTTCGCGCGCGTTTGCGTGGGGACGCGCGCGCCGAGCGAGTAGTGTGAGCAGTGACGACGACCAGACGCGCGCTCGTCGTTTCGCGCGTCTCGTCTCGGAAGCGACCGAAAAATTTAATGCCCATTTCGGACGGAATCTCAGCGGAATCTCGGAGCGCCCTCTCGCACACGCGAACCGCGCACGATGCCCGCGTACGCCAGGAAACACACGCAGACGCTGCTCCGCGAGAGCCCATTCTTCGAGTACCCCGACGAGGAGGTCCGTCGTCTCGCCCCCGTTCCGCCGCGTCCGTCGCGACGGGCGACGCGTCGTCTCGCTCTCGTTTCGACGCGAACAAATAAACGCAGCGGCACGCCCGACAATTCCGACACTCTCTTCCGATCGCTTCGCTTCGCTTCCTCCGACTAACCGCCCCACCCCTCGGGGCCCCCCGTCCACCCCAACGCAGCCCGAGGAGTGCGACGACGTCGAGGAGGACGCCCCGTGCGCGGACCAAGCCTCCGCGGCGAAGCAGTGGCGCGCGAACGTCCACCCCGGCCCTCTGCTCGTCGCGAAGCATCGGAAACCGGACGGGGGCTACTTTGGGGATTCGTCGCCGTTCTACCACGCCGTCCTGCAGCCGACGACCGTGGACGACCTCGTGCCGTTCGACGGGCGGACGCTGAACCCCGGCGGCGCGGGCGCACACGCGAGGGACGAGGAGAAGAAGGACGCGGGCGTCAACTACCCGTGGCTGACGGCGTACGAGAGACGCGCGCGGGGGATCGACGTCGACGCGGCGGATGGCGAGCTCCTCGAAAAGTTTCGCGGGTGTCGGAAAGACGACGGCGGCGGGTTCTGGCAGCTTGAGACCGGGATGGAGAAGATCACCGCGGTGAAGCAGTGATGTGGCGTGCGTGCGTGTGGGGGGTGGGGGCGTGCTCGTGGGGAGGGTGGCGTGAGCTGAAGACCCGGCGGGGCACGTTGTATTCTACGTGTAACAACATACAAATGCTCTCTGCTGCACTCAACAGAACAAACCCGCCAGCGCGGCCGGTCGTCGTGTCGGCGCGCGATCGCTCACTCTCTCCCTATCCGCGCGCGATCGCGCACTCTCTCGAGCGCACGACATGACGACCATCGCGCGCTCCCCCACCGTTCTCGCGTCTTCCGCGACGCGCGCGGCCGCGCCGGCGAAGCCGCGCGCGGCGGCGCGCGCGGCGGCGCGCGCGCCCGCGCCGCCGTCGCGCGTCGCGTTCCACAGCCTCGCGTCGAGCGCCCGCGGTAAATCTTCTTCGCTCGCGATCGCGCGCGCGGAGGGCGAGGACGCGTCCTCCGCGGCGCCCCCCGCGCCCCCCGCGAACGACGACGCCGCGAAGATCGAAGCCGCGGTCGCGGAGATCAAAGACTACCTCAAGCTCCTGTACGTCAAGCGCGAGATGAACTTCAACGAGGTGCGACTCACGCTCGCGATCGAGGACCCGCGACTCGTGGATCGCCGCGAGCGATACGGCATCGAGGACGAGTCCGGCGTCAGCGCGGACGAGAAAGTCGCCGCGCTCGAGGCGATCGACGCGGGGGAGATGCCCGCGGACGTGCTCGTCGTGGAGAAGCTCCTGGACGAGTTCAGGGCGTGGCCGGGGTTGGAGGACGACGCGACGGCGGCGGCGCGGCGACAGGGGGGCGCGTCGCGATACGCCGCCATCGCGAACCAAGCCGCGGGGCTCCGAGGCGACGCCGCGAACATCGGCATCGCGAAGGAAGGCGACGGGGACGAAGAGGAGGAGATGGACGGGAACCCGTTCGGGTTTTTGGTCCTGTACGGCGTCTCCGCGGTGCCGATATTCATCACGATCGCGGCGCTGAGCATCATGTTCGTCAACTCGTTGCAATAAAACACACGACCGACGACGAACGCGCAAACGAAAGACGGTCGAGAGACGAACGACGGTCCCGTCGCGGTCGCGGCGTCCATCTCTGCGGTGTCCATCTCTACGGACGCACGACATCGCTACGCTAGACGTCGTGCGGTGACCTCCTACCCCAATCCCCCCCCCGCGCGCGCGTTCACACGTTCAGCCGTTTCCCGGCGACGCCGCCGCGTCGAAGCCGTCTGACGCCGCGGCGGCGGAACGTCGTCGTCGCCCCGCAGAACGCCGCGAGCGCGCCGCCCCACATCACGACGCTCAGCGCCCACATCACGCCGACGCCGGCGCCGTCGCGGCCGCTGTTCACGCCCCGCGCCGCCGCCGCGCGCTCGACGGCGGCGTCCGAGGCGAGAGAGGTCGTCGGCGGCGGGGAGAGCGACGGCGACGCTTGCGGCTCGATCGGCGGCGGCGGGGAGAGCGACGGCGACGCTCGCGGCTCGATCGGCGGCGACGGCGACGACGCGGCGACGTCGTCGACGTCCCCCTCCTTCTCCTCCGCGCCGCCGCTTTTCGCGTCGTCCCCGCGATCGACGACGTCCAGCCCCAGCGTCTCCACCCCCTCCGGCCACGGCTCCCCGCACCTGCGCAGCCGCGCGGCGTGCACCCCCCGATTCAGCGCCAACATCAGCTCCTGGACGAGCGCGCGGCGTCGCGTCTCCGCGGCGCGAGAGCCGAGGGAGTACGTCGCCGCCGCGTCGTCGCCCGCGCCGTCTTCGTCCGCGAGTAAATCTTTCGGGACGGTCGGGAACGGCGTGAACGGCTTCTCGCAGTCGAGCTTATCGTGCTCGCCGTTCGAGGTGACGCTCGACATCTCCACGTGCTTGTCCCAACTCCAGTCCTCGACGTCTATTCTGATGCCGTAGTGCAAGAGAAACGGATCGAACGAGTCCGCGTCCCACGGCGCCATCCCGGCGTACAGCTGGCACGAGTGCTCGACGTTGTGCTCCAGACCCGCCATCGCGGTCCCGAACACGTACCCGTACATCTCGCATATCCACGGCCGAGGCGACTGCTTCGTGATGTACACGTCCCCAGTGCCCTTAAACGGCCAGTGCGCGCGAGGGTCCTGTCGCACCCTCTTCGTGTATTCGAACCACAGCGGCGCCGCCTTCAGAAGGTCGCTCCTCCAGAAGATCTCCCACCCGCCCGCCTTGGCGAGCCGCGGTTTCACGTCCGCGGGCACGAACATGTCCGCCATCTCGTTGTCCACGCCCTGTAAGTACCCGTAGTACCCCGCGGCGACGAGCCCTTCTCTCGCCTCCAAGCCGTCCAACACGCTGAGGGTCGTTGCCCATACGAAGCGAACGTCGGGGTGGAGTTCAAAGGCTTCAGAAGCGGAGTTGAAAGGCGCCGAGGTGTGTCGGGATTGAAAGCGGGGGTTGATGGGCGGAGAGATGCGCCGCGAGATAAAGTCCTTAAGGATCGGCGTTCACCACGCCGACGCGGTCGTACGGGGACCAGTGTGAATCAGAACGCGCCTGAGCGGCTTGCGGAGGATCATGTCCGCGTCGAGCTTCACGACCCACCGCTTGTCCGTGGTGTTGTGCTCGCACCAGTGCAGGATGCTCCCCGGCATGTTGTACGCGCTGTACGCGTCGTTCGGGTCCACGTTCGTGTACAGCGGCGCCCTGTGCGTCGGCACGGAGTCGACGTACGGGTACGCGTCGTGGTCGTCGCAGCCGAGGAGTCGCGTGATCGCGCCGGGGGACCCCGCGGCGACCCAGGAGTAGTACACCGCGACGGACTGCCACTCCATGTACGGCTTGCAGTCCGCGCTGAAGATGTAGTGGTAGTCGTCCACCTCTCTCTTTCCAATCACGTCGTCGTCGTACGCGCGCGCGTCGAAGGCGGCGGGCGCCGTGCCGTCGTCGGTCGTCAGCGGGCGCGCGGCGTTCATCGCGTCTCGCGTCGCCGGCGCCTTCTCCTCCGCGGACGCGACGACGCACAGGGAAGACGCGAGGAGGAACAAGGCGAGACGCGCGGCGAGGCGAGGACATCGCGACGTCGCGCGCATCCTTCGCCGACCGCCCGTGCGGGGGGCGCGGAAGGCGTCTGACGATGAAGCGACCGCGAGCGTGATTATTGTGTTTTGGTTTTCGCGCGACTTATTTGTACTCGTCGAGTCGCGGAGACGCTGAGCCGCCGTTACACCGTCGTCCGTCGTAAAAATTCGATCCACTCGCCTCCCGGTCGTCGTCGTCGTGCGTGCACTTCACGTCGATCGAATCAAAACCCGCTGTCCGGCCCCAACACCCCGGTCATCTTCGCGTACATGATCAACTGGTCCTTCACGCCGGCGCCCGTGCGCGCCTCGATCAACACGGCGGCGAAAAAACCAACCATCGCCCACCGCGCGTTGTTCAGCTCCACCTTCTTCAGGTACGCCATGTTAACCGCCTCGGTCTCTTTCGGCGTCATCGTATCGTCGCTCTCGTCGATCGTCGCCATGGAGGGGTCGATCTGGTCCCCCGCGGCGGCGAGCGTCGCGGAGAACTCCGTCGCGAGATGCGCCCCCTCGTCCGCCGCGTCCTTCCCCGCGCGCTCCGCCTCCGCGCGCGCGCGCTCGGTGGACGCGTCTAATCCGAAGAACCGCTGGTACCGCCGCCGCTGCTTATCGCTCACCTCGTTCGCCGCGAACTGCTTGAACGTGACGAAGCACCCGGTGAAGGAGCTCCCGAGGAGGAACGCGATGAAAAATTGAAACAGAAACTCGTTCGGGACGCCCTCCTGCACGAGCCCGAGCTGCGCGAGGATGCCGTCCCCGGTCAACAGCTCTTGGATGCACCCGGTCGCGAAGCCGCCCATCGCGGTTCTTCCGATGAACAGCTCCGCGAACGGGGTGAACCCGGCGATGCCCTCGCTCGTGTCGAAGCCAGCCTTGCGCGCGATGACGTACGGGAATCCCCGGAAATCGATGCCGCTGCCGCCGTCCGCGCGGACGTCGAGACCCCCGGCGCGGCGCGCGCGGGGGCGCGTCGCGGACGTGGACGCGGGCGCGAGCGCGCGGGTCGTGGGCCCGGAGACGCGCGCGCGCGAGCTCAGCGCGAGCGCCTTCGTCGCGCGTGCGGAGGCGACGGAGGCCATCGTGTCGTGGTGCGGCGCTTCGGCGGAAGCCCGGGGAGGGAAGAAGAGATGGATAGATGCGGCGGAGAGCGCGCGCGGAGTGCGGACTGCGGCGACGACGACCCGGTCGACGCGCGAGAGAGAGACGGCGACGGTCTTGCGACTTGGACGCGAGAGCGGATGCGAGCGGCGAGGCGCTGCTTGCGTCGGCGTGCGGTCGCGAGTGACGCGCGGACGCGAGGCGCGCGCGTTAAACGACGGTTCGCGGACGAGAGGCGGCATCGACGTCATCGCATCCGAACGCTTCGACACCAGACTGGACACTCGCGTCTTCGAACCTCTCGTCGTTTCTGTTCTAACTCTACGTCGCGCTATCGTTCACCGCTCACCGTCCACCGTTCGTCGTCTCACGTCGTCTCGCGTCGTCGCGCGCCCCCCCCAGCCCCCACGCGCACCCTACTCCACCTCGAGCCGCCGCCGCGGCACGTACTCGCTCGCGTCCCCGCGCTCGCTGAAGAACGCCGCGCCGGCTTCGTCGCTCGCCTGCGTCTTCGCGTCCGACACCACGTGCCTCCCGAACCCGCCCACCTCGCGCGCCAACGCCTCGCGGTCGTCGAAGCGGTCGATGAGCCGCGACAGGCGCGTCCACTTGTGCCCGTGCATCATTTGCACGTACGTCTTCATCCCGGGGAGGACATCTTTCAGCATCGCCTTTCGCGTCGCCGCGGAGGTCCAATCGATTTCGCCGCCGCCGCCGTCGGGACCGCTCGCGCGCGGCAGGTCAAAGTGTCGAACCACGCACCGACCGAGCTTGGACGCCTCCACCGCTCGACGCGACGGCTCGTCGCCGTAGAGGATCCCGCGGTTGATCCCCGCGTACGCGCGCCAGTATTCCTCGGCGGAGAGGTCCACGGAAGGCGACGCGAGCGCGGCGTGGAACGCGTGGCGGCTCTCGGGGAGGTGCTCGAGCTCGAGGGGCGGCGACGCCGCGTCCTCCTCCTCCGAATCATGATGTTCCCCCTCCTCCTCATCCTCGCGCGTCGTACCCGTCGCGGGGGGGGTCCGAAGGTCGACAAAGGAAGCGTCCGCGAGGGCGTCCTCCTCCTCCTCCTCCACCTCCTCCACCTCCTCTACCTCCTCCTCCTCCTCGTCCTCNTACGCNTGCCCGCGGTCCGACGCCGCGTCCGGCGTCTCCGCGTCGGCGTCGTCGTCGTCGTCGTCGTCGTCGCGCGCGCCGCCGCCGCCGCCGCTCGTCTTCCCATCGTCCGCGTCCTCGCCACCCTCCTCCGCCTTTGCCGCGGGATCGACGACGCGCTCGACGCGTCGCCACGCGGACAGCATGCTTCGCGTCGCCGCGTCCGTCGCCGTGCGCTGCCCGGGGGAGTATCCGTTCGGGAGCCGCCGCGCGGCGAGTAAACACGCGCTCCACGCGCGGTGCGCGCGCACAGCCTCGAGCTTCGAGTCGCCCAAGATGATGAGGTGTCTCCTCGCGCGCGTCAGCGCGACGTTCACGCGCTCGTCCGTGAGGAACCCGTGAGGCGCGCACGCGCTGGACGCGCCGCCGCCGCAGAGGGATAAGATTACGACTTCCTTCTCCTGGCCCTGGAACGCGTCCACGGTGGCGACGTGCACCTCCGCGTCGTCGGGCTCCGTCTCGGGATCGGGCGCCGCGACCGCGTCGCAAACGCTGTCGGGGTTCGCGCACGCGCTCGGCCCGCCCGCGCGCCTCGCGCGGTCCAGCGCGCGACCGAGCTCCTGGCGTATGCGCGTCGACTGCGCCTTATACGTCGCGATCACGCCGACGTCCTCCGGGGACGTCCCGAGCGCGCCCGCGACCGTCGCGGCGATCGTCGCGGCGACGCGCGCTTCTTTCGGGGAGTACTTCGAATACGACCCGGGCTCCACGCGCTCGTCCCCGGACGTGACGTCGATCCACATCAGCGGCGGCAGCGTCGTGGCAGGCGCGTCGGCGATGTCGCGGTCGGTCGATTGACGCGTCTCGCCCTCGCCCGCGGCGACAGCGAGGACGCCCGCTCGCGCCGCCGCGTCGCACCCGTCGAGAAGCTTCCCGTCGTAGAAGAGCGCGTTAGGGATGGAGGAGAGCGCGGGGTGGAGCCGGTACTGCGTCCGCAGGAGCGTCGGGACGTGCCCCGCGGACGCGAGACGCGAGAAGAGCCCGACCGCGAGCGGGTTTCGCGTCGCGTCGTCGAGCGCGCCGCCGCCGCCGCCGCCGCCGCCGCGGTCCGAGTCCAGCGTCGGCGGGAGCTGCTTCGGGTCTCCCACGGCGACTAACGCTCTGCATCCGAACCGGGACATCGCCATGAGGCTCGACGGTTCCGTCATCTGCGAGCACTCGTCTAAGACGCACACGGAGAAGGTCATGCCGTTCATGACGGAGTTCCCGCACGACGCCGTCGTGACGCCGACGACGCGGCATTTTCTCAGGAACCCCGCTCGTCGGTCCGCGACGCCATCCTTCGCAGCCTGGAGCTCCTTCGATAAGAACGCCCTCTCCCTCGCGGTGGTGGCGTCTTTGATCATCGCGCGAAGCTCCGCGAGGTGCGCGGCGCCCTTCCCTCTGGAGTTTCCTCCCTCGTCCTCGCCGCCGCCGCCCGTCGCGCGCTTCTTCCCTTCCTTGCAGTGCAACGAGTGCGGCAGCACCGCGTGATCAATCTTCCGCAGCGATCCGACGCGCACGAACTCCGTGAACCCGCGCGAAATAAGCGTCGTCAAGACGCGGTCGACCGCGACGTTCGTGTGCGCGGAGATGAGTATCCGCGCGGGAGATTTCGCCGCGCGCAGACGCTCCGCGGCGCTGATGATGAACGACGCCAACGCGTGCGTTTTTCCGCTCCCGAACGGTCCGTGAATCAGACGCACGGGGGACACCGTCAACGCGTCGCGCGGGACGCGCCGACCCGCCTCGGCGGCGACGAGGAGCGCGCCCGCGACCGCGCCGGCTTGATCGTCGTTCAGACCGTGTCGCGCTTTCAGACCGGCCGCGTCCGCGAGGATCGCGTCCTGAGACGCCGCGTCGTCTACGAGTTTCGAGCCGAGCACGTGCGGCCACAGCGGGAACGTCTCCGGCGTCGCGATCGCTATGTTCTCGTGCTCCGCGATCGCTGTCGACGCGTTGAACGCGCGGATCGCGTACACGGGCTGCTTATCCCGCATCCCGTGCCGGGGTTTATCCCCCAGCAGCTTGATCTCCATCTTGCCGGTGTTATCTGGTCCGTGCCACGCCGCCTTCGCGACGATGGTCCACGGCGCTCGGTTCCGGTCCCCGGGGCCAACCTCGGATAAGACGGGGACGTGGAACGTCGGGGTGTTGCTCAGGACCCACACGTCGCATTTGGAGTATCCTTTACGTCGTTCGGACGGGTCGTTCAGGGTGAGCCACGTCTTGCTCTCCGTCGCCGGTTTCGGTTCGTCGTCGTCGTCGTCGTCGTCGTCGTCGCGGTTTTTGTTCTTTCCCCAGTTTTTCTTCCCTCCTCTACTCCAGTCCTTGAACGGTTTGTACGTGTCGAACCTCAACGAGCAGTCCGAGTAGTACTCCACGTCCGACCTGGAACTCCTGAGCTCGTGCGCGATCGCTTTCGCGGAGACGCTCGCGCCCGCGGCGCCGCGCGCGCGCGCGGCATCGCCGCCGCCGCACCGAGCCGCCGCCGCGTCGAGACCCTCCCGCGCCGCCGCCAACCTCGCCCTGAGGTCGTCTCGTATCGCCCCGCAAAAGTGCGCCTGATACGCGGTCGTCGTCGGAAACGCGCCGTTCGCGACCGTCGACGCGCCCGCGCGCGTGCGACTCGATCGATCGCGGCTCGGGAGGTCGAGCTTCAGCGCGAGGCCGTCTTCTGGTTTGACCCCGCCCGGTCCCAGCGCGACGTTCGCGACGCCGACGCGCGGCGCGTCCGCCCTCGGGCGCTGCGCCGGGGGGTTAAACGCGCGCAACGCCGCCGCTGGAGGAGGCACCGCCTTCGCGTCGTTCTCCCCGTCGCCGCCGGGGCCCCATCGCCGCATCACCGCGATGTCCGCGCTCGCGTCGTCGACGTCGCCCGCGCCCGCGTCGCTCCAGTCGCCCCGCGCCGCGCTCGGCGCCGCCGCCGCCGCCGCCGGCTGCGCCTTGATCCCCGCGGTCAGGCCGCTGAGACCGCCGCCGCCGCTCTTGATCAGCGCCGCGAGTCCACCGAGACCGTTGGAGCCGCCGGATCTGCCGCCGGCGCCGGCACCGGCGGCGGCGGCTGGCTCGGGAGGGTCGATCACGATGGGGTCGTCCCTCGGCGTCTCCGCCGCCGCCGCCGCCGCCGTCGTCGTCGCCGCGGAGGCGTCCGTATGGTCGTACGCCGCCCACTTGCTCTTTCTCTTCGCGAGCGGGACGACGTTCACCACTGGCGCGGTGGCGTCTTCATCCGCCGCCGTTGCTCTCCGCTTCGCCGCCCTGCGCGCGTCCTCCGGATTCTCTTCGAAGTGCTCCGCGTAGAGATCGTCGAAACCGCCGCCTCCGCCGCCGGCGACGCGTCCGGGCAACAGCTTCGGTATCAACGCCGCGAACTGCGCTTCGATCCTCGCGGCTTCCTCCGCGTCGATGAACTTCCTCCCCGGCGCCCCGGCCGCGTCCGTCTTCTGCGTCTTGCTCGCGCGCTCGGACGACGGCGACGGCGGCGACGGCTTCGGCGGCGCGCGCGGCGGCGGCTTGAACGGCGCCATCGCCGGCGGCCGGAACGCCGCGCCCGTGGGGGGCTTTCCCGCGGTCGCGTACCGCGCGCCGCCGCCGCCCCACGGTCGCTTCGCCGCGGCCGTCGCCTTCAGCGCCGTCGCGGACGTGGACGCGCCGGCGGCGGCGCTGCCGTCGCCGCTTCCGCTTCCGCTTCCGTCGTCGCCGCCGACTTCGTCGTCCGGCTGGACTTTGAACCCTTCGAAATCCGCGATGACGTCGCCGTCCTCGAGCGCGGCCATCTCCTTCTTCGTGAGCGGCCTTCGCCCTAAGGAATCCCCCATCGGTCTCGGTGGCTCGTCGTCCGCGTCCACGCGCCACAAACGCGCGATGTGCTTCCCGTCGTCCGTGGTCTCCACGTCCACGACGCCGTCCTCCCACGAGATCTTAAACTTTTTGTGAAGGTCCTTCGTGAACGTGCACCTCCATCGCCTCGGGAGACCCATCGTCGCTCGCGGCGGCGGCGACGTTCGTCCGCGGGGATGGTCAGCGACGGCGCGATACTCGCGCGGGGGTCATCGACGCGCGACGCGCGTGTCGTGTGTCGTCCGTCGCGGCGGCCCCGTCGCCAGATCTCGCGCGTCGTGAACTGACAGCTGCTCGCCGGGTTCAAACACGGCGAGACCGACGAAAATCTAGGACAGGACGACGACCAGAACGCCACGCGCCCGCGGCGGCGCGCGCCTCCACGATTTGATTTCGCCGTCGCCGCCGCTCGGTCCGGGGCGAGGCTCTCGCGATGGCGGTCGCGAGGCTCCAGAAAGAGCTCAAGCTCCTCGCGAAGGACCCGCTCCCGTCGATGCTCGCTCGCCCGCACCCGAATAACCTCTTGGAGTGGCACTACTGCCTCGAGGGCGCGTCTGATACGGCGTACGCCGGAGGGACGTACCACGGGAAGATCATCTTCCCCAAGGAGTACCCTTTCAAGCCGCCGTCGATCATGATGTGCACGCCTTCCGGGCGGTTTCAGCCGAACACGCGGCTGTGCTTGAGCATGTCTGACTTCCATCCGGAGTCGTGGAACCCGATGTGGAGCCTGTCGAGCATCATGAGCGGTCTGCAGTCGTTCATGGTGGAGTCGACGCCGACGCAAGGGAGCGTGAACACGACAAACGCGGAGAAGCGACAGCTCGCGGCGGCGTCGATGGCGCACAACGTCAAGAACGCGACGTTTCGGAAGCTGTATCCAGACGTGATCGAAGCGCACGCGGCGGCGGCGGCGGCGGCGCGAGAGGCGGCGGCGGCGGCGGCGGCGGCGAGTAGCGGGGGTGGCGGCGCCGCGCGCGGGGGGACGCCAACGCGGGTCGCGGGCGGGTGGACGACGTTGGAGATGGTCAAGCACGCGATCGTCGGCGTCGCGATCGCGTGGATGGTGTACAAGAACGTTCGACGACTGACGAGCGGCGAGGACGACGACGACGGTCTCGATGCAGTTTTATAGTTTTTACAAGCAAGGCAGGCGTCTGCCGTAGCGTGCATTTGTAGACTAGAGAGTATTTAACAGCGCGTGTAGCGTACAGTGCGGTCGTCGTCGTCGAATCGAATCGAATCGAATCGAATCGAATCGCGCCGAGGTTCCATCCCGTCTTCCCTAAGACTTCCCCAAGAGCTGCAGCATGTCTGCCGCGTCGGAGAGCTCCGTGGTGTCCGATTTCCCCGCGAGCCGCGCCGCCTTGGCCGTGCCCAACCCCCCCCGCGCGCCGACGCCCGCGCTCGCGCCCGGCCGCGCGCGTTTGCTCCTCGCGCCCTTCACCGCCCCCGGCGCTCGTTTACGCCCGCCGCCGCCCGCGGTCGTCGTCCGGTCCGACGCGTCGGACTCGTTCAACGACTTCGTGGACTTGCCTCCGCTGCCCGACTTGAGCCCAGACTCGCCGCCGCCGTCCGAGCGCGTGTCCCCGCTGTTCGTCGAGCACGGACCGCCGCCGTTCTGCTGCGTCATGCCTTGGGCGTACGCGTGCGGTGGGAGCGCGCCTTGCATTCCCATCATCATCTGCGACCACATCTGCGGCGTCGAAGGGAACGTGCTCATGCTCGCCATCATCGACGCCATCATCCGCGGATCGTTCATCATTCCCGGGAACGCCGACATCATCGCCGCGAACTGCGCCTGTCGCTGCTGCGCCTGCTGCTGCTGTTGTTGTTGCTGCTGCTGCTGCTGCTGATGCATGAACCCGCCCGGACCCGCGTTTGGGTATTGACCGCCCCAGCCCATGCCCGTCGCGTGGGCGTGCGCCGCCGCGGCTTGCGCTTGCGCGTGGAAACGCTGCGCCGCCGCCGCGTGATGGTGTTCCTGACCTTGCCGCGCGGGACCCGGCGCGTCCTGTCCCGCGTGTTGGCCCCCTTGCGTCATGGAGTGACGCTGCTGCTGCTGCATCGCCGCCTGCTGCGCGGCCATCATCTGGTGGTACTGCGCTTGCTGGTGCTGGTAGACGGCCCACTGCTGCTGCTGATACCTCTGCTGCGGCGTCGCCTGCTGGTGCTGTCGCTGATGCTGTTCGCCGCCGACGCTCGCGGGCGCGAGCGTAACCTGCCCCGCCGCGCCCGTCGCGGGTCCCGCGCGCGTCGTCGCGTCTTCCGGGTACAATACCAGCCGCGGCGGGCGTTGAAACGACCCCGGCGTCGTCGTCGTCGTCGTCGTCGCCGCGGTGTCCTGGGAGCTCAGACTCCGCATCATCTCGTGGTGCGGGAACGCCGCCATCGCCGTCGGCGGGAACGGCGCGGGAGGGACGACCACGCGCGGCGCGAGCGGCGCGAGCGGGACGACGCGGTGACGGTCGCGGTCGCGGTCGCGATCGGTTCTCCCGCTCGCGCCCGCGTCCGCGCCCGCCGCGACCAGCCCGCGCACGTCCATCGTCGTCGTGCACGCCTCGTTCTCTTCATTCGCCGCCCTCGTCTCGGTCCCGCGTCGCTCCACGGCGCGGTCGATCGCGACCTTGACGTCCGCGAACTTTTTCCACGCCTCCGCCGGGTTCGCGGACGCCAACGCCGCGGCCGCGTTCTCTCCGCTCCACATCGGAAACGCGTCGACGCCGGCTGGCGCGTCCATCGTCGCCGGTCCCGTCCGCTCCGCGTCCGCGTCCACGCCTCCGGCGAACGTGCCGCTGTTCTGGCGCCACCGCGTCGGGAGCAGCGGTGCTTCGTCGCACGTCAGCGCCGCCGCCGCGATGGCGGCGTCGGGCGCGTCTTCCTCCTTCGCCGTCGCGGCGGCGGCGGCGGCGGGCGCGACTGGCGCGATCTTTTCATCCTCGACGTCCTCGCGCGTCGCCGCCTCAGCCGCGCCGAGCGCTTCCGCCGCGGGCGCGGTCGTCGTCGTCGGCGCCGGCACCGGCGCGGACGTCGTCGGCGGCGCGGACGGGGACGGGTCCTGTCGCGAGAGCGGGAGCGAGGAGGAGGGTGACGCGGCGGCGTCAGTCTGTCGAATGGAAATGGAATATCTCGTCGAAGACGGCGGTCGAGGCGCGACGCAGATATTTCGCGCGCGTGCCACGAGGGCAGCGCTTCGACGAAAGGCGAGCGCGTTCGCGCGCGCCGGGAACGCGCGGAGGCGTCCCGCGACCGGCGTCGCCGAGCGATTCCACGCCGCGGAGCGTTCCCGCGGCGCGTCCGCGGCGCGACCGAGTCGTCGTCCGGGCGCGCGACGTCGCGTGCGCCCCGACGCGCGCGTCGATTCGCGGTGGCGACGACGCGCGAAAAGTGGCAGACGCGGAAGAAAAGCGCACCTCGCGCGCGGACGCGGAAACGCGCGCGGTCGCGGTCGCGGGCGCGTCGCGCGCCTCGACGGCTTCCTCGGGCGCGTTCGGCGCGTCCTCGAGATCGTTCTTCGCGCTCGAGTTCCGCGTCGATCGCATCGACGCCGCGGGTTCCGAGCCGCGATGGCGCGTCGCGCGCGCCGTCGACTCGGACGCCGTCGACGATTTCCCCGCAGGCGCCCTCGCCGCCGCGCGACGCGACGTCGTCGCCGGCATCGCGCGACTGCGATCGGTCGCGCGCGTCGATCGGTCTCTGCGCGTCGCTAGGCGCGCGTTTCGGCGTGTGAAAGCGCGTGCGACGTCTCGGAGGCGTGCGCTGCGCGTGTGATGCGGCGTCGCTTCGACTTGGGATATTTGGGCAAAAAGAGAAAAGGTAGCGCTGGGGCCTGAGCTGGGGCGGGCTCGGCGAATCACGTCGCGCGGTTCGGCCAGGTTCCGCGGGAAATTTTTTTCGCCGGTCAACGCGCGACACAGCGCATTTAGTCAGAGTCGCGTACGTGTACCGCGTACGCGTCCGCGCGCGCGATCGCCCCGATTCCCTCTCCGGCGCCTTGGCCGCGGCCGGTCAGATCCCCCCGCCCGCAACGGTCAACGACGCGATGGCCGGCTCCCCAGGGCGCGCCCCCCAGGGCCGCGGGCGTCCGGGCGACGGCGCGAGCGCGTCCGCGGCGTCGCGGTCGAGCGCGGACGGCGGCGCGGTCGTCGCGTCGGCGTCGCCGCCGCCGCCCGGGGGCGCGCTCGACGCGGTGCACGCGCTGCGGTCGATGGCTTCGGAATGCGCGCTCGACGGCGTCTCCGGCGCGCTCGCGGCCGCGGCCGCGCGGCTGCGCGTGACGCTCACGCGCGAGGACGGCGTGGACGGGCACGAGGTCTTGGACTGCATGGTCACCGCGCTGGACGAGATGCGCCGCGTCGCGGAGTCGGCGTCGACGTCGTCCCCGCTCGCCGGCGCGCCCGAACGCGCGGCGCTGCGAGACCACGCGCGCGCGCTGGACGCGAGCGAGCGCGAGCGCGACAAGTACAGGGCGATGCTTCTCGACGCCGAGCGAGACGCGGAGTCCCTTCTCGCGATGAACGCGGCGCTCAAGTCCGAGCTCGAGATGCAGGCGGCGATGCACGCCACGGACGTCGCGTACGAGCACAAGGGCGGCGACCTCATGGCCCGCGAGCTCGAGGCGACGCGCGCGCAGCTCGCCGTCGTCAGCGAGGGGTTCCAGCTGTTGAAGAACGAGCGGCACGAGGCGACGACGGTGCTGAGAGCGCAGGCGACCGTGCGCGCGGCCCTGGACGAGGAGCGCGCCGCCGTCGCGAGGATGCGGCGGTCGCTGAGCGAGAAGCGAGGATCCGCCAGAGGATCCGGAGACGCCGGAGACGCCGGCGCCGGCGGCGCGTCGTCCTCCTCCTCCTCCGACGACGTCGCGGCGCTGCGCGCGGCGCTCTCCGCGTCCGACGAGCGCGTCGAGGCGCTGCGTCTAGATTTACAGAACGCGCGCGAGTCCGAGGCGAGCGCGATCGAGAAGCTCAACGCGGCGAGGGACTTCGCGGCTGTCGGCGACGACGCGCTCGCGGCCGCGTACAACGCGGAACTCGAGGCGGCGACGTCGCGAGCGATCGCCGCGGAAGAGGGGCTGGAGCAGACGCGCGCGAGGGCGGCCGCGCTCGAAGAGGAGGTCGCGGACGCGCGGCGGGAGAAGGAAGCCGCGCTTCGACGCGCGGTCGAGACCGCGGAGGAGATGCGAGAGGTGAGGGACGCGGCGGCGGCGGCGGAGCGGGGATGGAAAAAACCGACGACGAACGCCGCGAAGGCGTCGCCGTACAAAGTGCCCACGAAGTCGCCCGCGAAGAAGCGCGACGTCGACGACGCGAAACCCGACGACGTCGGCGACTTGCGAGTCGAGCTCGAGCTCCTGCACGAGTGGAAGCACGCCGCGGAAGGGGAGATGTCAGCGTTGCGCGCGCAGTTGAGGAACGCGCGCGACGCGAACGCGCGGCTCGAACGCACGGTGATGCACGCGGAGCGCGACGCGGTACACGCGGAGAACGCCGCGCTGGCGCTTCGGCGGCGGCGCTCGGAGTTCGCGCCGTCGATCTCGCCGATGGAGAGCGATTCGACGCACCTCCCGAGCATCGGCGAGGAGGGGGAGTACCTCGAAGACGCGACGACCGCGGAGGCGGAGGACGAAGACCCGGGGGCGTTGCCTTGGACGGACGATACCGGCGCCGCCGCGATCGACTCCACGTCCGCGGGGATGATGCGCGAGATGTGGGCGGAGCTGCAGCACATCCGCGGGTGCTACAAGTCGCTGCATAACAAGTACGCGCGGCAGTCGCAGCGGTTCGTGAGGTTAGAGGAACGCCTTCGCGTCGTCGGCGGCGGCGGCGGGGGGGGACACGACGACGGCGACGACGACGGCAACGCGCTCGCGGGCCCGACGGACAGCGCGCGGTCGTCCGTGATCATGGGCGAGCTCTCCGACGGCGAGATGGACGTCGGCGAGATGGATGACGGCGACGCGCGGTGGATCCCCGGGACGCCGAGCGCGAGGGCGGTCGCCGCCGCCGCCGCCGCGGTCGCCGCGGGGATTCATCACCGCCCCGCGTCGGGGGAACATCACGACGTCACGGAAGTCGACGAGGGGATGGACGGCGAGGATGAAGTTCTCGCGGAGTACGTCTCCACGACGCCGCCGCGCGCGCCGCGAGGGCACCGCGCGACGCAAGAGGCGCTGACGATCGCGAGGCAGACGTCGTCTCATCGACCGGACTCGGCGCCGCCGAGCGAACGACGGTTCACGAACTCGATGCGACGACGCGGCGAGCGCGCGGCGCCCGCGAAGGCGGTCGTCCGCGCCGCGAGCAGCTCGATGCACCGCCCGGGGAGCGCGCCGAGCAGCCAAGACCGCATGACGAACAGCAGTCTGCGACGAGGGGAGCCGCCCGCGAGCGCGGCGGCGAGGGCCGCGGCGGCGGCGGCGGGCGCCGCGCGTCCGGGATCCGCGACGCCGTCGAACCTCCGCGTCTCTCACGCAGCCTCGAGCACCGCGCCGCGGCCTCCCCCGAGCGCGCTCTCCGCCGCGGCCGCCGCGAGCGCGAGCCGCCCGCAGACGGGGCCGTCGTCGCAGCAGCGAAGGACGCGGCGGCCTCAGACGGCGGCGCCTTCGACGTCCGCCGCCGCCGCCGCCGCCGCCGCCGCCGCCGCGGGCGCGCGGCCGCTCACCGCGAGCGGCGGCGCGCGCCCGTCCGCGCGACGCCCCGCGTCCGCGGACCCGTCGTCCCCGGACCGCCGGACCTCCCAGAGCGTCGTCACGTATCCGCCGAACGCGTCGGCGACGAAGTCGATCCGCGTCGGGGACGACGACGACGACGGCGATGGCGACGACGGAGACGGCGGCGCGTTCGAGGCGGACGCGTTCGATCACGACGCCGAGAGAGCGATCGCGGCGCACCGTTCGCAGTCGTACGTGTCGCCTTCGAAGGACATCATCCCTGGCGCGTCCCCGGGTCGGCCCGCGGTCAGTGCACGCCGGCCGGCGACGTCCCCGGGGCGCGTCGACGGACAAAGGTCATCGCCCGCGAAGCGCGGCCCCGGGTCCGGCTCCGGCTCCGCCGCGGCGTCGTCGGAGAGACCGGCGTTCCGCCCGGGCGGCGTCGCGCGCGCGAGGCCAGCGACCGCGGCGGCCGCGATGCTCGCGTCCGAGGTTGGGTTCATCGCGGACGATGAGATGACGTGGCGCGCGCGAGCGCAAGGAGGAGGGAAGACGCGGTCGCCGGCGCGGTCGAAACCGCCGCCGCCGCCGCCGCTGACGACGCCTCGGTCGCCCGCGTTCGCGCCGCGGCCCGCGTGCTGCAACCGCGCGAGCTGCGCGTGTGGGCTTCTCTCCGCGGACGCGGCGACGCGAAGACGGGCGAAGCAGGCGAGGCGATAGCGAGACCGTCGTAGACTTGAAGAGAGACACAAACAGACAACTTAAACTTTGAACCCATCGCGATCTGCGATCTTGCGCACTGCGTCCGAGTCATCGCACTGGCACTGATGAGAATCAATGCGCCCCCGCTGGGCGATTCAACTGACGAGAATAATGGGACACGCGCGCTCTCGCGCTCCGCAGAACCATCGGCGGCGGACGGACGCGTAGGGGGAGTGTTCCGCGGGATCGGACGGGCGTGGAGGACGCGAATCGATCGCAGGAGCGCGAGCGCGCGTCACGCGGCGGCGGGGAGCGTCCGGGTCGCGTCCGAGCGAGATCCTGGAAATCGAATTCGCCGCGCAATTCCTCGGCGTCGATAATCGATCCTCGCGCCGACTCGGCCGACGCATGGTCGTCGACGCGGGATCCACGGGCATGGATCTCGTGATGTCGATCGGCGATGGCTACGGCGGCAAGTCGATCGATGAGTACCGCGACCGCGCGCGCGACGGCCTCCTGTCCGCGCCGACGCCGCCGCTCGCGCACGAGCTCGTCGGGCGTCGGTGCGTCAAGGAATTCGCGGATCACGGCGTCTTCGAGGGGATCGTCGAGTCCTTCGACCCAAGCTCCCCAGACGGTCAGGGTCCGCTCGGGTACAAGGTTCGGTACACCGACGGCGACTGCGAGCACCTGAGCCTGGAGGATCTGCGGAGCATCCTCGTCCCGAGCGACGGCGACGGCGGCGCGAGCGCGCGCGCGCGCGCGAAAAACATTCTCGCGGACCGCGATCGCGACGCGTCTCCTCGCGACCGCGCCGCGACGCGCCTCCTCGGCGAGTTCTCCCAGGCGCAGCTCCGGAGCTGGCCCGCGCGCGAGCTCAAACGGCGGTACTGCGACGTATTCGACGCGCCGGTCCCGCCGAGCGCGAACGAGAACGAGCGGTGGCTGCGCGCGAAACTCGCGCCGCACGCCTCCGACGAGGCGAGAGCGGGCGAGTTCGCGGACGCGGACGAGACGGACGACGACGACGACGAGGCCGGGGCCGGGGGGCGCCCCGGAGAGCGCGACGGCGCCGACGCCGCGATGGCGGCGGCGGGCGCGCTGCTGCTTAGGGACGACGACGTCCTCGCGCTGGATCTCGAGGCGTGGGATCGCGGCGGATCAGCCGGAGACGACGAGAAGGATAAGGAGGGAGGATCCAACGCGTCGCGGCGGAGCAGCGGGGAGACGTACCCGGGGCGCGAGGGCGACGACGAATACCTCGTCCTTCGCGGCGATCGTCCCGACGCGGCGCACGCGCGCGGCGGCGATCCGTCCGCTCGGGCCCGGGCCGGCGCCGCGAGCGGGACGGAGCGGTGGGCGTCGACGACCGCCGCCGCCGCCGCGGCGATCGCGGACGCGCTCGAGAAGAACGAGCGCGCGGTCGAGGCGCGGGCGAGAGGCAGAGCGCTCGCGTCCGCGGCGAGTAAGGCGGTCGTGCGCGCGAGGAAAGCGGCGGCGGCGGCGGCGGCGGTGCGGTCCGGCGAGACCGCGCCCGTGGACCCGCACTCCGTGCCGCAGACGATTTTGCGTCGTCTGTCTCTCAGCGGCGGGAAGTCGACGTCGAAACCAGAGAAGAAGCCCCCCGCCCGGATCGAGGTCCCCGAAGAGGACCTCGAGGCGGAGGGAGAGGAGGAGGACAGAAGCGAAGACACCGGCGACGGCGCGTTCGAGATTGGCGGACACGACGCGCACAAGAGGAAGGCGTCCCCGACTGGCGCGCTACCGGGTGGAAAAAAGCTCGCGAAGGAGCCGACGCCGACGCCGACGCCGACGCCGACGCCGACGCCGACGCCGCCTATGCCTCGACCGAAGATGGACGTGAAGAACAATCCGAAAGCGCGCGCGGTCGCGTCCATGTGGCGCGCCGCCGCGAAGCTCGACGCGTGCCACGTCTGCGGCGAGGAAGCCCCGGACCACTGGCGCGCCGACGACGAGATTCTGTTTTGCGACGGATGCGACGTGCAGGTGCACGTCTCGTGCTACGGCCTCGAAGGCGTCCCCGAGGGCGAGTGGCTGTGCGTCGGGTGCTCCGACGGCGTCGACGCGGGGAAGGTGTCGAAAGGCGAGTTTGGCGTCTGCGCGCTGTGCCCGCAGCCCGGCGGAGCGCTCGCGAGGGTGGACCCGCCGTCGGGATGGGACGTGTCGTGGGAGACGCCCGGGACGCACGCGCACATCGCGTGCGCGGAGTGCCTCCCGGAGGTTTTCGTCGTCAAGGACGCGCCGGGGAGGGAGCGCGGCGCGCCGCCTCTGATCGACATGTCGTTCGTGAAGGGCGCGCGAATGAACCTGCGGTGTTCGCTGTGCGACATCGAGGGCGCGTGCACGCAGTGCGCGATGAAGAAGTGTTTCGTGTCGTTCCACCCGCTGTGCGCGCGCGCGTCCGGGTTCAAGCGCGATCGGCACGTCAGCGACGGGCGGCCGGTGATATTCTGTAAGACGCACTCGCAGGATCGGTGGGAGGAGGGGCGGAGGGTCGCGGCGGGGAAGCCCGCGAAGCCCGCGAAGCCCGCGAAGCCCGCGGCGACGGCGACTGGCGACGAAATCGAACGCGTGGCGACCGCGACCGCGACCGTGACCGTCGGCGTCTACGCCCACCTCGCGGACGCGGACGCGCGACCGGACGACCTCCGCGGCGCGCCGGACAAGGATAAAGAACACGGCATCGAGCACGCGGGGGCGGAGACGGCGAAAGAGAAGCCGCCCGCGCCGCACGCGCGCGCCTCCGCCGCGGTGGCGCTCTGGGAGGGCTTCGCGCCGTTCATCGCGTCGACGCGCGATCGCGGGCGCCACGGGAAACTCACGCGCAAGATTCTCGCGTCCGTCGGGGTGTCGGACAAAGAGACCGCGCGCCTCGTCGCCCTGGACGCGAGCTCCGGCGAGGCGGAGACGCGGCGCGCGGCGACCGCCGCGCGGAGAACGATGGACGTCGCGTCGAGGACGCAGGACGCGAGGGACCACGACGCGAGCGCGCCGTGGTCGGCGCTGCGACCGCATCAGCGCGACGGCGCGACGCGCTTGACGGCGTCGCACCTCGCCGGTCTGGGGAGCATCGTGTGCGATCGCGTGGGCGCGGGGAAGCGGCTCACGATCTTGTCGCACGTGCTTCACCTCAGGGACGTCGTCGGCGTCCGAGGGCCGCACCTCGTGGTGTGCGAGGAGAAGGCGACGGCGGCGTGGATCTCGGAGCTGAACCGATTTTGTCCGAAGCTCAGAGCGGTGACGCTGCGCGACGCCGCGGAGGAGCGGAACCCCGCGAAAGCGGCGATCCTTCGCAGCGGGAACGTCGACCTCGTCGTCGTCCCGCGCGGGATGATGATCGACGCCGCGAAGGAGGCGGCGGAGGCGGCGGCGGCGGCGGCGGAGGAGGCGGCGGCGAGGGCCGCCGCGGGCGAGCCCGAGACGCCCGTCGAGCCCGTCGCGGAGGCGCCCGCGGCGCCGTCGTGCGCGGGGAAGAAGGGGAAGAAGCAGAGCAAGGCGATCCGGCGCGCGCAGAGGGAGAAGGAGCGCGCGAAAGACCGCGACGGCGACCCCGGCGTCCTCCCCGCCGCGCTCAAGCGCCTGAGCTTTCGAACCGTCGTCCTCGACGTCGAGAGCGACGACGCGGTGTCGCACCTCCCGTCGCTCGCGGAGGCGAACTTGCGCGGGTTCCTGACGTTCGACGTCCCGATCGTGATGACGCGCCCGGGGAACGTTCTCGGCGGCCTGTGCGGCGGCGCGAGCGCGCGTCTGAGAGGACGATACCTGTCGTCCGCGCTGACGATTTTGTTCCCCGAGGCGTTTCACGAGATTTTGAACGAAGACCCGGAGAACGCCGCCGACCGGCGCGTCGACGTCGACGAGTCGTCGCTGGACGACCAGTGGAGCGTCTCCAATCGCGGCGCGCTGACGCGCGCGGTCATCCTCGCGCGCGTCACCGCGGCCGAGCTCGGCGCGAGCGACGCGCGCGTCCGCGAGACGGTGCTTCGCGTGCCGTGGCTCGTCCACTCGGATCGCGCGCCGCGCGAAACGCCGCCGGATCTCGATCTCGACGCCTTGCTTCGCGCCGCGAGCGCGTCCCCGGGCGCGATCGCCGCGAAAGTTCGCGCGCTCGAGACGGCGTTGCTGCCAAAGCTGCGCGCGGAGAAGAAAGCCGCGTTGGTCGTGTCGTCGTCCTCCGCCGCGCTCGACGCCGTCGCCGCGTCGCTGAACGCCGCGCGCGCGTGCCACTTCCGTCTGGACGGCGCGCCGCTCGGCGCGCGCTTACACGCCGTCTCGCGGTTCGTCGCGAGCGGCGGCGCGAAGCGCGCGAGCCTCGCCGCGAGCGCCGTGAACCGAGAGCTGACCGTGCTCCTGTGCCTTGCGTCGGAGGCGACGGATCTGACGCGGGAAGCCGCAGCGCGCGTCGACGTCGTCGTCTCCTTGGACGCGGAGGGTCCCGACAGCGCGCACCTCGCGAGCGTGTTGCATCGCGTCCTCGGCGCGCGCGGCGGCGGCGGCGGCGGCGACGACGACGAGAAAACGTCCTCGTCGTCCCGCGCGCGCGCGGTCGCCGTGCTTCGCTTCGCGATGGAGGGCTCCGTCGAGGAGGACGTCGTCGCGGCGCGGCCGCTCGACGCGCGCGTCGACGGCGCCGCCACCGGCGCCGCCGCCGTCGCCGCTCGCGTCTTCGAGTCCTACCGCGCCTCGCGCGGCGGCGACGGCGACCACGACGCGTGGGCTAAGCGCGTGCGCGCGCAGACGGGCGCGCGCGTCGTCGCGCTGTCTCTTCGCGACGCGTCGTTCGCGCCCGTCGACGGCGGCGGCGACGTCGGCGAGGGCGAGTGGTGCGCCGGCGGCGCCGCCGCCGCCGCCGCCACGCGCGGGGTCGGGATCGACGAGCAGACCTGGTCGGTCGCGGCCGCGCGCGCGACCGCGCGACTCGCCGCGGCGTCCGCCCCTCGCGCCGTCGACGCGTGGCACGAGCGGAAGTGCCTCGCGTGCGCGGGCGAGCCGGGCGCGTGCGTCGCGTTGCCGCCGGCGTTTGTCGCCCCGGACGTCGCGGGGAAGAGGCTGGAGTGCAAGCTGTGCCCGCGCGCGTCGTCGTTCGGGTGCGCGGCGATCACGATCGCGCCGAGGGGAGGATGGGTCTGCCCGCAGCACGTCTGCCACGGCTGCGGCGCGAGGGCGAGGGATAACGACGCCGACGCGAGCGGCGGAGGGAAACGCCGCGCGAGGGCGAAGACGGCGACGGTGTTGTTGCGGTGCGCGACGTGTTCGAAAGCGTTCTGCGACGAGTGCTCCGGCGGCGCGGAGTTCGAAGCGCTGGAAGGGCACCCCGGGGAGTGGGAGGCGAACGGGTTTTACCTCCCCGCGGAGTCGTACGAGTACGTGCGGTGCCAGCTGTGCATCACGCCCAAGCCGAGGACGGCGGCGTGACGAACGGTTGGAAGAGAAGAAATTCATTATTAATTTTTTTACTTGGACACTAAAAAGACATACACGAGAATTCGTACAGTACAACGTACGCGTTCTGTACTTTTTCGACGCGCGCGGTGTTTTTTTGGAATTTCGGTCGTTTTGCTTTTACAACACAACCTAAAGTTTTGCGGAGTCCTCACGCCGGAAGAACCCTCACCCCATGAAAAGAAATCGAACGTTTACTTACGCCTCGGGCTCTTCTTTCTTCTCCTCCGCGGGACGCTCAACCTTCGCGCCAACCTCCTCGGACGTGTAGTCGCCGTGCACCTCCATGAGCTTCGTGACGTCAAACTTCGGCGCGCCAAGAATCTTGACCTTGCGAATGTAGACGTTCTGCAGAGGGTAAATGCCCGCGCACACCTTCTCGATCTCCTTCCCGATCACTTCCGGGATGAACTTAAGGACGCACTCCTTAAGGTCGCACGTCGTCGTCTCTCTGGAGATGATCTCGACCATCTTCTTGCGAATCTGACGAATCTGCCCGCTCTGCGCGTAACACGTGCGCTTGGTCTGATCCATGCGACGCTTCGTGAAGCCGATGCAAAACACGCGCAGGCGGTACCCGTCCGTGGTCTTGACGTCCGCGTAGCACTCGATGAGCGAGAACCACTTGCGAACGAGCGAGCGAATCTTATCCGTGGTGAAGTCCATGCCGTGGAACTGCGTCAGGACGTTCGTGCCCTGGACGTCTTCGCACTTGAGGAGCATCTTGCGGAACGCCTGGTCCTCATCCTGTCGCAGCGGGTGGGTCGGGTGGGTGGGCGGGGGAGGCGAGCGCGTCAGCGGCGTGCGTCGAGAATGTGGCGTGAAGTTCGCGGCGTCGACGCGCGGACGGTGCGAGCGCGCGCGGTGAGATGGGGCGGCCGCGCCACGCCGGCCGATCCATCCCCCCCGCACACCGCGTGCTACCCGTCAGTAGACCCTAATATTTCCGCCGCGGGGAAACGCGCGGAATCGCGACGCGCGAGACTAACCTGGTTCAAGTCCGCGAGGGAAACCTCGAAGATGCGGCCCTTGAGACCGTCGGAAGCGATCTGGGGAGGAGAACGAGGGAGGGAGAGCGTCGTCAGCGTCGTGATCGAGGCGGAAATCGTCGCGTGTTTTCGCTGGAAAAAACCCCGCGTCGCGCGCGAAGAAAAAATCTCGCGGACGGCGGACGGCGCGCGGCGACGCGAACGACGGCGGCGATGCGAGCGCGATGTGCGCTCGCCGTCGCCGCCGTGACGTCCTCGCGTCGTCCACGCCGCCGCGCGCGCGTCTACGTCGCGGGTAAACCCCCGCGGAGAGCGCTCCCATCGCGTACCTTCGTGCCCGCAGACCTCGTGACGAGGGTCTTGCCGACCTGCTTCACGGAGAACATGGAGGGCGCCTTGATGTTGTACCACTCCTTCTTAAGGAAAGGGTCGAGCTGCTTCTTCTTGCTCCCCTTCTTGCCCTTGGACATGCGCTTGTTCTTGCCGACCGCCATCTTGAACGATGTCGGTGTGGTCCGGCTCTACGGTAAAAGACCTAGCACGGCGATGGCGGTGCGCTTAAAAACGCAGGCGTGACGAGAATTTACCGCGTAGTATGATTCGCGCGTACTTTCATACTGTTTGCGCATACGACGTCCTCCGCGAACAGGTTATGGGGTGATTTTTCCTCACCTGCGCGGCTTCAAAAGTCGGCGCTCATCAGTCGCGACGCTCGCACTCTACCTCGCGGCGCGTCCCCCCCGGTCTCGTTCACGTCTCCACACGATGTCTAAGCGGAAGTCCGTCACGATGGACGACGTCGACGGCTTCAGCGCGGCGCAGCTCTTCGGGCAAGGTGAGCGAGCGAGCGCGCCTCTCGCCGCGTCCGCGCGATCGCGATCTCGTCGCTTTTTCGAAACAAATCATCGATCGATCGGTCGCTCACCGTCGTCCTCGCTCTCCGTCGCCCACCAGGCGTGTGCTACACGTACGACGACGTCATCTTCCACCCCGGGCACATCAACTTCGCGGCCACGGAGGTGGACCTCACGACGAAGCTCACGAAGAACATCACGATCCGCACGCCGATCGTGTCGTCCCCGATGGACACCGGTGCGTCGTCGCGCGCGGCGCGGCGCGGCGCGGCGCGTTTGAAAAAAAAGCTCCACCTGTCCGGTCGTCGCGGCGCGCTCGCGCTCGAAACCTCGACGTCCTCTCGCCCACCACGCACGTCTCTCTCTGACATCCCGCGATCGTCTCCCTCCCTCCCCCTAAACGCTCGCCATCGCGCTCGCTCCTCGCAGTCACCGAGGCGGACATGGCGATCGCGATGGCGTCCGTCGGCGGCGCCGGTTTCTTGCACTACAACATGACCCAAGAGGAGCAGATCGCCAACCTGAAGGCGGTCAAGGCGCACCGGCTCGGGTACGTGACCCGACCGGAGGTGGTCTCCCCCGACGCGACGCTCGAGTTCCTGGACGAGCTCGCGACTCGACGCGGGTTCACGTCCGCGTGCGTCACGGACACCGGAGCCGTCGGCGGGAAGCTGCTCGGTCTCGTGACGTCGAGAGACGCCGAGCTCGTCGCCGACCGCTCGACGAAAGTCGTCGACGTGATGACATCCGCGAGCGACTTGCTCGTCGGGTCCGCGACTGACGGCGTCGCGGCGCTCGAGGAGTTACTACTGAAGAGCAAGAAGGGGAAGATGCCGGTCGTGAACGCGGAGACCGGGGAGCTCGTCGGGTTGATCACGCGCGCGTCGATCAAGCAGAAGAAGCTCCTGCCGCCGCCGGGCGCGCCGAGCCTGGATAAGAAAGGGCGACTGCTGTGCGGCGCCGCGATCGGGACGCGGCCGGCGGATCGCGACCGCGCGGTGGCGCTCGCGGCCGAGGGCGTGGACGCGCTCATTCTGGACTCGAGTCAGGGCGACAGCACGTACCAGATCGAGATGGTTAAGTTTTTGAAGAAGACGATTCCAGAGGTGGACGTCATCGCCGGGAACATCGTGACGCAAAACCAGGCGCGGCGTTTGCTCGACGCGGGCGCGGACGCGCTCCGCGTCGGCATGGGCTCCGGCTCGATCTGCACGACGCAGGAAGTGTGCGCGGTCGGACGCGGGCAAGCGACCGCGGTGTACAAAGTCGCGAACCTCGCGGCGCAGTACGACGTTCCGATCATCGCGGACGGAGGGATCCAAAACTCTGGGCACGTCACCAAGGCGCTGACCCTCGGCGCGTCCACGGCGATGTGCGGGAGCATGTTCGCGGGGACCACGGAAGCGCCGGGGGAGTACTTCTACGTCGACGGCGTCAGGGTGAAGAAGTACCGCGGGATGGGGTCGCTCGACGCGATGAAAAAGGGGAGCGACACGCGGTACCTCAGCGAGAGCGGCCACCTGAAAGTCGCGCAGGGCGTGTCCGGCACGGTGAAAGACAAAGGGTCCGTGTGCAAGATGGTGCCGTACTTGATTCACGGCGTGAAGCAAGGGTTCCAGGACATGGGCGCGAAGAGCCACGCGCACGCGACGGAGTTGAGAAACGCGGGGGACATGCGCGTGGAGACGAGAACGGGCGCCGCGCAGGCGGAGGGTGGCGTGCACGACATGCACTCGTACAAGAAGGTTCTCTGGTGATCGCCGCGACGACGCGACGCGACGCGACGGGACGCGACGAACGCGACGAAACGCGACGAAACTCGGGTCAGAGAGAGAGGCGAGGCGTCGCGCGGGGCGGGAGGAGGCGTGTTCGCGTGAGTTGATTGTATTGTGACGAGCTGAGAGAGCGTCGCGCGTTTCGCGGTTCGTTCGTTCGTTTGGTCGTATTCTCATCACGCGTCGCGTCGGTCGTCGTTCAAAGTCGTCAAAATGCACGCGTCGTCGCGTTCGGGACGGAAAAAGAAATCGAGAGCGCTTTCCCCCACGTGCTGTGGGGAAAAACGCATCGCATCGCTCAAGGCGGTCCACGTCACCCGCGGCGTTCGCTCACTCCGAGAGAAGGCAGAACGCGAACAGAAATACGATGAATCCGCCGTACGACTGCGCCAGCCACTTCCCCGCCTCCGTCCACAGCCCGCCGCGCTGCGCGATCACCGCGGTCGCGACGAGCGCGAGGCCGTAGAGAAGCATCGAGCTCTCAACGACCCTGCGCATCTTCTGCGGCGCGCCGTCCGGGATGATCGACGCCGTGGCCGTCGCGACGACGACGTTGGCGGCGCCGACGAACCGCACCAACGTCGCGACGCCGAGTTTCGCGACGTCGCTCAGCAGTGCGATGTCTTGCGGGGACACGAAGTAGTTCGCGTAGCGTATCGGGTCCCAGAGCGCTCCCGCGGCGGCGATCAGCGCGCCGGCGACGAGGACCGCGAGCCCGGCGCGCTTGACGGCGCTCTGCGCGGACTCCACCTTCGAGAGGACCTTCTCGCCGGACTTTTGCACCGCCTCGGACGCGGCCTCGGACGCGTCCTCCCAGCTCTGCACGGCCTCGTCCACCTTCGAGCGCAGGGCATCGCCGGAGGAGGAGGAGGAGGAGGAGGAGGAGGAGGAGGAGGTCTTGATCGCGCCGCCGCGGGGGGCGCGCGGGAGGAGCCGCGCGGGGACGGCGACGACGCGCGTCGCGACGCCGCGTTTCGGTCCGATACGAGCGGACGTCTTCGGCGGCGACGGCGCGCGAAGCGGGAGGAGCGAGGCGACGGCGTGCATCGTGAGGACGCGCGCGGCGGCGGCGGCTGGAAAGAGCGCGATACGGCGAGTCGAAGCGAAGCGCGCGCGCGAGGGAGTGCGCGACGCGGCCGCGGGAGGCGTTTTCCCCGAGCAACGACGGGACGACGCGCGGTCCAAGAACACTCCGCTGAAGAGAGCAGAGACAGGACGCACTCAGAGACGCCTCGAAAGCTCTTCTAAAAGTGTTCAAACTGTACTTGAAGGCAGCCGCTCACCCCGTCCCCTTCCTGGAGATGTACCGCATCAACGCCTCGTCCACCCACGGCTGATCGTACAGCTCTTTGTTCCTCTCCGCCTCCCGTCGCGTCGCTCCGTCGTGTCGCACGACCGCGACGTCCCTCGCCTGCGCGGCGACGACGCGGTTGATGAACGCCGTCGGCGACCGCGAAAACTCGAGAAAAAACTTTCGCCGACGCTCGTGCTCTTCGATCTTCCTGAGCGCCGCTTTAATCCGCGCGTCGCACGCGTCGATCTCCCGATCCCTCCCCAAGCGCTCCACGAACTGATGGTACCCGCTCGTCGCGGTGGAAGGCACGTCCAGGAGGAGGTCGTAGCACTCCGGCAGCGTCGGGTTCCTCGTCCCGCGCGTGCGAATGACGTAATCAATCTCGATCGGCGGCGCCGGCTCGAGGTGATCGTGCAGCCGCTCCGCGATGTCCGCGAATAACGCCTTATCGCCATCGGTTACCCTCAACCCTTTCAACCCTTTCCCGTTCCCCTTCAAGCCCGCCCCGTCTACGAACACCTCTCTCAGCGCGTCGTTCATCACCACCGTCCCCGCGTCCTCCGCGTCGAGCAGGTCGTGCAGCTTGACGTACTGCATCAGCGCGCCGATGAGCCGCGGCCGCGTCTCGAGATCCACGCCGAGGATCGCCGCCAGCCTCGGCGACACCGCGTACCGCTCCGGCTGGTGATCGATCCGCAGTATGATCTTGCAGACGCAGTCCGCGTCGCCGTGGCGTTTCACTTCGAACCCGTCCACGGCGGGCGCGTCCGGTGACGCGTCGTCGGCGTTCCACGCGATGACGGACGGGCCGACGCTCGCGTCGTCCTCCGCGCCCTGGCCCTCCGGCGGCGGGAGCGAGTCCGCGGCGTAGTGCGCCGGGTCGAGCCTCACCTCGACGCTTCGGACGAACGACGAGAACTTCAGGTCGCACTCCGCGTCCGCGTGCTTGTCCCCGCGTCCGTCCGGGGCCTCGTCCTGGCTCAGGACGCGTCCTTGGACGTGCAGCGTCCACGACGCGGGCTCGATCTCTTCCTCGATCGGCGCTCCCGTCGCCCCGTCGGCCGATCTCGCGCCCCTCTTCGCGCCGCGATCTTTGCCGCCGCCCTCCGCGGGGTTCACGATCGATTTGCTCGCGGGCTTGAACGTGTTGTACACGTACACCCTGACCGTCCGCGGGACGCGCTCCGCGCGCTTCAGCGCCTCGTTCACCTCCGCCTTCCTCCTGCCGAGCGTCGCATCCACCTCGCGCTCGAAGTCGACGAGGCGCGTGTACGCCGCGGACGCGGGGAGAGACGCGTCGGAGGCGTCGCCCGCGGCGAGGAGGCGGCGCTGCTGCTCCGCGAGGAGCGCCTTGCGCTTCTTCCCGCGGCCGCCCCTCGCGGCGACGTCCGCGTATTTCGAGCTCATGACGGCCCGCGCGCGCGCGGTCGCAGTGACGCACAGCAAACCCTCCTCTCAATTCTCCACTCGACGCGACAAGACGCGAGACGGCGCGGCGCCGCAAGTCGACGACGCTCCATTCTTCTCGCCGTGCCGTGTCTCGAGCGGCCTTCATTGACGGCGGCGCGGGACAGGCGGTGCACCCGCGGGGGTGAGACGCGAGCACGATGCACAGGCCGCTCGAAGGTGCGTCTCCGTCCGCGCGGAGACAGCGCGCGTCCCTCATCGCGTCGCGTCGCGCGCGGCGACTGCCGCGGCGGCCGCGCCCCGAATTTCAAAGCGAATTGATATGACAACCCCGCAACCCAGCCGACTGACGAGATCCCCCCCTGAACCCCACCGAATCCACCTCATCAGGCGACGACGACGGGTCGTCGTCCATCCTCGACGTCATCGAGGAGTCGCTCCAGCGCGGGAAGGCGACGTGCGTCGCGTTCAACCGACGCGGCACGCTCCTCGCCGCGGGAACGTCCGGCGGTCGGATCGTGATCTGGGACTTCGACACGCGCTCGGTCGCGAGGGAGTTCGTCCCGACCGCGCCGATGCCCGGCGGGGACGACGGCACGACCGACGACGACCCCCACGGCGTCGCCATCTTGAGCGTCGCGTGGTCGAGAGACGGACGAAAGGTTGTCAGCGCCGCCGCGGACGGCGCGATCGTCGTGTGGGACGTCGCGGAATCCGACGACGTCTTCCGCGCGACGTTCGACGCGCCGCTGCATCGCGTCGCGTTCGACCCGACGAACGCCTCCGTCGCGCTCGTCTGCCCCTCCCACGACGGCCCGATGACATTCGTGCTCGGGAGAGGGAGGAAGAAGACGTACCTGCCGCAGATGCCCGGCGGCGTCGAGGCGGCGTCGCTCGTGTGTCGCATTCCGGGCCGAGGATTGGACGAAAACGCGGCGTCGCGCGCGCCCGCGTACGCCATCTACAGCAAGTCCGCGCGGCACGTGTTCGTGGCGAACAACCGCGGGGTGATCACCGTGGTCGAGACTGCGACGATGGACATCGTCCAGGCGTTGAAAGTTCCGGACGCGACGGTCGTGAAGCGGATCGAGCTCTCGAAGGACGGCTTGAAACTTTTAGTCACGTCCAACGCGCGCGCGTTGAACTCGTACGACGTCGCGGAGCCGGACGCGTCGTCTCCGTCGAAAGGGCAGATGAGCCACACGGCCGGGGTGTTGCGCGCGTCGACGACGTATCTCAACGCGACGCACCGCTCGCAGTGGGCCGCGGCGGCGTACACGTCGGACGGCGCCTACGTCGTCGGCGCGAGCGCCGGGTCGAGCCACGAGTTGCACGTGTGGGAGACAAACTCGGGGGCGTTGGTTCGGATCTTACAGGGCGGCGCGGACACGAAAGGGATCACGCAGATCGCGCCGCACCCGCTGCGATCGCTCGTCGTCGCCGTCGGCGCGAACGGGACGCTGTACATGTGGAGTAAGAGCTACGTCGAGAACTGGAGCGCGTTTGATCCGGAGTTTCACGAGGTGAAAGAGAACGAGGTGTACGTCGAACGCGAGGACGAGTTTGATTTGATCGCGGACGAGGTTCGGGACGAGATCGAGAACGGGGGGAAGCGCGCTACCGACCGTGCGGCGATCGCGCCGGCGGAGGCTGAGGCCGAGGCTGATCCGAAGCCGAAGGAAGAGGAAGGGGTTGCGGGCGACAAAGAGCCGACGCTCGCGCTGCCGGCGACGGCGGCGGAGGCGGCGGTCGCCGAGGACGCCGCGGCGGCGGCGGCGGCGGAGACGACGACGACGACGACCGCGGCGCCCGCGGCGGTCGAGGACGCGACCGTCGTCGACCCGGAGGAAGAGGCGAGGAAAGTCGCGCTGAGGGAAGAAGCAGAGGCGTTCTTAAAGCGCGAGGAAGAGGCCGCGGCGAGGGTGAAAGCGGAGGAGGACGCGAAAGAGGCGGCGGCGAAGGCGGCGAAGGAAGCGGCGCGCGCGAAAGCCGCGGGCGAGACCGCCGCCGCGACGCCGGGGCCGGGGGGCGACGCGCCGCCGCCGCCGCCGACGACGACGACGACGGCCGAAATCCTCGCAAAGGCCGAGCTCGAGTCCACGCCCGCGCCGGCGGTGGCGCTCGGGTTGGTTCCCCCCGCGCGAGAGTCGGTCGAGAACGTCTTCGAGGGGAGGAGGGAGGAAAACGCGGCGGCTGCGGCGGCGATCGACGCCGCGCCCGCGCCCGCGCCCGCGCCCGCGCCCCTCGCGATCGTGCCCGCGACCCTCGACGAGAAACCGGCCGTGGACCCTTTGCTATCTCTCCCCGCGGACGACCCGCACCGGGTCGCGGTCATGGCGACCGTGGACGCGATTCGAAAGGAACGGAAAGCCGCCGCCGCCGCCGCCGCCGCGGAGGAGCTTCGAATCGAGAAAATAAAATCCGCGGCGATCATGCGTCACCGCGCGGCGGCCGCGAAAGCGACGAAGGAGGCGCTGAACGCGGCGAAACAAGCGGAAGCGGACGCGGCGAACGTCGTCATCGACATCCTCACGCGCGAATCGGGATACTACACGGACGAGGGCGAGGAGGACTGCTTGCATTTTCTTCCGCTGGATTTAACCCCCGCGGAGGATGCAGTGCGCATCGTCGAGGAGCGGAAGCGGCGATGGAGAGCGCGCGAGGAAAGGAAACTCGCGGAGGAGGCTGCCGCGAACGCCGTGGGCGCCGTCGGGGAGAAGAGGAAGGAGAGAGATGAGGACGACTTCCGCGAGGACGACGAAGACGCGGAGGACGCGGAGGAAGAGGCAGAAGACGAAGACGAGGAGGACGAAGACGCGGAGGTCGCCGAGGAAGAGGCGGAGGAGGAAGCCGACGACGCGGGCGAGGAACGAGAAGACGTCGAGATGATCGACGACGAGTAATTTAGCTAGCGATGGACGGCGCGATTCGTTAAACGACGAACGAGCGAACGCGTTACGTTTACACGAGTTACAGCACGCGGCATTACAGTAGAATCATCGATCGAGTCAACTCCGTCGTTGAGCAGAAAAAGAAAAGAATCCGTCGTCGTCACTTGATGCGATTGACCGCCATGTACGCGAGCTCCTTCAGCCCTTTCCGGCACCGCATCGCGTGCGGGCAGTCTATCGGCGGCAGCGACTCGATCGCCCTCACCGCCTCCGCGCTGTGCTCCCTCGCGAGCGCCTTCGTGCGCTCGATCCCTTTACTGCGTTTCACCCAGTCGTGCGCGGTCTCCACGTCCCCGACGTTTTTGAACCTTCGCTCGATCAACGCGCCCAACCCTTCGTGCTCCTCCGCGGCGAACAACACCGGCGCGGTCGCGATCCCCTCTCTCAAATCCCCCAGCGTCGGCTTCCCGAGCACGCTCCCGGTCCCGGTGAAGTCCAAGACGTCGTCTTGGAACTGAAACGCCAGGCCTAAGTGCCGGCCGTACTGATATGCGCTCTCCGCCGTCGTCACGTCGTGCCCTCCGAGCAACACGATGGCCTTCGCGCTGTTCGCGATCAACGAGGCCGTCTTAAAGTACGTCTTCTGAAAGTAATGATCGAACGACGTCAGACGGTCCGCTTTCGCAGTCATCTGCATCACTTCGCCGGTGACGAGGTGCTCCAAAACGCGCGACAACAGCGCGATCACCTCCGTGTTTCGCAAGCTCGCGAGCGTGACGGACGCCCTCGCGAGAAGAAAATCCCCGGCTAAGATGGCGAGCTTGTTCCCAACCTCCAAGTTCAGCGCCCGCAACCCCCGTCGCGTCGCCGCGTGGTCCAAAACGTCGTCGTGCAGCAGCGACGCGACGTGAATCAGCTCCGTGATCTCCGCCAACCGCTGCTGCCGTCGCCTCACGTCCCCGGGCTCCTGATGCGCGGGCGCGTGATCGATCCCCGCCCACGCGCTGCGGTCGAGCGCCGCCGTCCCGCCCGGGCCGCCGCCGCTGACGTTCGTGAGCGCGGACGCCATCAGAAGCAAAACGGTCGGCCGCATGCGTTTTCCCTCCGCGCCCACCTTGAAGAAGTACTCCGCCGCCGTCGCGAGCGCGGGCACCTCGGACGTCACCGCGCGGCGCATCCGCGCGGAGATGGCGCCGAGCTCGTCGTTGACGATCGTGAACGGGTTCACGGGCTCGGCGTCGTCGAACGACACGGAAGCCGCCTGCGGATCGCGCGGTGGGGGTAGATCGTGGATCGTGCGGTGGGTGGACGGACGGCGTGAGTCGAGAGCGCGCGGGAGAGTGCGCTCGAGACGCGGGACGGACGAGCGAACGCGCGAAGCGAGCGCGCGAGCGACGGACGAGAAGACGAGGCGACGTCGCGACGGCGAGCCGCGCGGCGCGGCGCGACGCGCGCGATCGCGGCGCGGGAGGACGCGAACGCACCTGCGCGCACGTCGCGGACGCGGTCGCGAACCCGCGGTTCCGTTCCCCGTCGCGACCGCCGCCGTCGAGCGCGAACGGCGTCTCCGCGGCGCCGACGCGGTCGCGCGTCGACGACGACGTGTCCGTCGCTCCGAGAGGAACGCGACCCGAGCGGTGCGCGGCGGCCGCGCGAGGCGCGATCGCGCGCGCGGAGAAGAGCGCGCCGCCCGTCCACGGCGACCCGTGCGCCGTCTCGGCCGCGCGGCACGGCGTCGCGGCCGCGCGCGCGGCGCGTCGCGCCGCGCGCGCCGCCGCGCGGATCCCCAGCGGCACCATCGCGCGCGGACGTCTCGCGCGCGCCGGGTGTCTGTCGGTACTCCTCGCAGCGCGCGCTCAACAAATCTTCAGTTTGTTCGTTCCTCTTCCTCGCGCGACGCGACGCGACGCGACGGAGGAGACGCGCGCGTCTCTCGCGCGGCGCGGCCGGTCTGAAGGTGTTACCGGTGCCCGGAGCGAGGTCGACCGGTGGACGCGACGCTCGCGGTGCGCGCGGGAGTGGGAGACGTCGACGACGCGAACAACTCGCGAACGATCGGGGTTTTCAGGTGTTTTGTGAGACTGCAGAAGAGACGAGAGGGGCGTTCGTTGGGTGCTGTGAGCGTGCGTGACGACTTATTATTCTGAGAGAGGGACGCGGACGGACGCGTGCGCGAAGTCTCGACGCGTTCGCTCTTTGGATTTCATCGCGAGAGGCGGCGAGATGCCACGGTACTCAACGCGCCGACGCGCCCTCTTCCTCGCCCAGGGTGAACGCTTCCTCGCCCGCGCCTCCTCCCTCCCTCTCCAGCGCCTCCAGTTCCTCCTCGGTGACGTCCACTCTTCGGAACAACAAAAACGTCAAAAACTCCGCGCCTTTTCCTCCGCCGCGCCACCCTTTGCCGGCGTACACCCCCGGCCCTAGCGGCCGGATGTAGTCCACGAGCGTGTCGAACGGCGGGAGCGCGATCTTCGGTATCGGCCACCACACGTCGTCGCCGTCCACCCCGGGCGTGCGTCGGCTCGGGTATCGCATCGCCGGCGGCATGTCCGACTCGAGGTAGGGAATGTTTTGGTAGTCGAGCGACACGTCCGCGTCCTCCGCGGTGGCGGGAACCTTAAGGAACCGCCCCGCGAGCGTATCGTTCGTGCTGAAGTACAGCGGCAGCGCTTTCTCGATGAACCGCGGCTTCTTCACGACGACGCGCCCGTTCCACACGCCCGTCATCTCGCCTTTTTCGTTCACCCCCGGGGCGGGGTAAAACACTTTTTGGAACCGGTTGAGGAGCGGCCCGCCCGGGACGTTCGCGGCGCGGCCTTCGAACACCTGCACGCCGGCGTCTCCCGCGGCGAAGACCTTCTCCCTCCTCGCGCTCGACATCTTCGTCTTCGTCTTATTCGTCGTCCCCTCGTCCACGGAGTCCTCCACGACGTAATCGTCGTCGTCCTCCGTCTCCGCGTCCGTCTCCGCGTCCTCCGTCGAATCCCCGGCGATTCGTCGGAATCGATCGCGCGCCGCCGCCGCGCGGTCGAGCCTGTCTTGGTACGCGTCCAAGTCGCTCGACACGTCCATCGGCCCTCCCGAGCTCTCTCTCTCCGCGAGCTTGATCTTGTACAGAAGCCCCGCGATGAACCAGCAGTTCTCCAGACCGCGGTCCGTGAGCTCGTTGACGAGCAGTCCTCGGTGCTCCTCGGGCACCCGCGACAGCGACTCGTACACGTACGCGCCCATGTTGGTCGCCCTCGACGTGAACGCGACGTGCTCGTACGCGTTCAACGTCGTCGCGAGCCGAACGATCATGTCGTACGCTTCCTCGTACCTCTGCTCTTCCGTCATGGACGCCCAGGTGATCCCCGGGACGCCCACGGTGTCGCTCGGCGCGGCGCGCGGGATCCCGGGGATCGATCGCGGGTCCGGGTCCGCGGCGAATCTCGTCGCGCGATTCCATCGGGCGGCGCGGTCGCCGATGGGAACGCGCGTTCGGGCGGGTTTACGCGCGCGCGAGCACGACGGCGCGCTGGCGTTCGCGCTCTGGCGCGCCGCGAGCGCGCGGAGGGCCGCGGACGACATGCCCGCCGCCGTCGCCGTGCGAGATCCGGCGCAGTCGGCGTGTGGGTCGTCGCGTTGCAATGTTGAGAATTTCCTTCTCTCGCGACGGAAGCGGAAGGGACGACGCGACGCGCGAGACACTTTTTCAGCGACGAGGATTTGATCGGCACGAAGGGTCAACTTGACCGAACTTGACCGAATCCGGGACTTCATCTTCACCCATGAGTCATCGGTCCGTCGCGGCTCGGATCTCATCACTGGGATCTCAACAATTCTACGCCGCAACAGAGATGACGTGGAGATAACGACGCTCGGACGCGACTCCGAGCGCACTGTCGTCCGCGCGCGCACGCGCAGACCGCACGCGAGAGCTTCCCCGCTCCCCACACGCGTTTCTCGACTCCCCTCGCGGAGAGAGAAGACCACCGCCGCGTCTCGTTCGACGTCGCCGCGGCTTATCCACGCGCGGAGGACGAAATAATCCTCCCGCGTCGGCGCCGCATCTCGACAGATCTTCCTCCGTCGTCGTCGCGAGAATGTCGTCCGCCGCGAGCGCCGCCCCCGCGCTCGCCGCGCGCGCGGCCGTCGCGGGCAAGACGCGTATCCGCGCCGGTAAGAACCGCGCTCACGCGAACGCGACCGCGACGGCCGCGCGCCGCCGCCCCGTCCGCGGCGCGCCGCTGCGATGCGACGCCATCTTCGACCAGCTCAAGAAGGGCGTGGACGGCCTCATGAAGGGCGACCCGAGCGCGAAGACCGCGGCGAGGTACAAGGACCGCGTCGACGCGATCAACGCGCTCGCGCCCGCGATCGCGAAGCTGTCGGACGACGAGCTGCGCGCGAAGACGACGGAGCTTCAGGGCAAGGTGCGCGCGGGCGCGGACTTGGACTCCCTCCTCGTCGAGGCGTTCGCCGTCGTCCGCGAGGCGAGCGACCGCGTCCTCGGGCTTCGCCCGTTCGACGTCCAGCTCATCGGCGGGATGATCCTTCACGAAGGGCAGATCGCGGAGATGCGAACGGGCGAGGGTAAGACCCTCGGTC
>NW_003315889.1:408034-473863 GCF_000151265.4 Micromonas pusilla CCMP1545 | reverse complement strand
CTTCGCGATCGCGTGCGCGAGCGCGTTGATCGCGTCGACGCGGTCCTTGTACCTCGCCGCGGTCTTCGCGCTCGGGTCGCCCTTCATGAGGCCGTCCACGCCCTTCTTGAGCTGGTCGAAGATGGCGTCGCATCGCAGCGGCGCGCCGCCGCCCCGTCCGCGGCGCGCCGCTGCGATGCGACGCCATCTTCGACCAGCTCAAGAAGGGCGTGGACGGCCTCATGAAGGGCGACCCGAGCGCGAAGACCGCGGCGAGGTACAAGGACCGCGTCGACGCGATCAACGCGCTCGCGCCCGCGATCGCGAAGCTGTCGGACGACGAGCTGCGCGCGAAGACGACGGAGCTTCAGGGCAAGGTGCGCGCGGGCGCGGACTTGGACTCCCTCCTCGTCGAGGCGTTCGCCGTCGTCCGCGAGGCGAGCGACCGCGTCCTCGGGCTTCGCCCGTTCGACGTCCAGCTCATCGGCGGGATGATCCTTCACGAAGGGCAGATCGCGGAGATGCGAACGGGCGAGGGTAAGACCCTCGTGTCCGCGCTGCCCGCGTACCTCAACGCCCTCGGCGGGAAGGGCGTGCACGTCGTCACCGTGAACGATTACCTCGCGCGACGCGATTGCGAGTGGATCGGTCAGGTGCACAAGTTCCTCGGGCTCACGTGCGGGCTCATCCAGGCTGGGATGGCGGAGGAGGAGCGGCGCGAGGGGTACAGCTCGGACGTGACGTACGTCACGAACTCCGAGCTCGGTTTCGATTACCTCAGAGACAACCTCGCGCAGTCCCCGGCGGAGCTCGTGTTGAGAGATTTCAACTTTTGCGTCATCGACGAGGTGGACTCCATCCTCATCGACGAAGCGCGCACGCCGCTCATCATCTCCGGCATCGCGGACAAGCCGTCCGAGCGGTACATCCAGTCCGCGAAGATCGCGGACGCGTTCGAGAAGGACTACCACTACAAAGTCGACGAGAAGCAGAAGAGCATCCTTCTCACGGAGGAGGGCTACGAAGCCGCGGAGGATCTCCTTCAGGTGGACGACCTGTACGACCCGCGGACGCAGTGGGCGCTGTACATCATCAACGCCCTGAAAGCGAAAGAGCTGCAGCTGAAGGACGTCAACTACATCATCAAGAGCAACGAGGTCATCATCGTGGACGAGTTCACCGGCCGCACGATGGTCGGCCGACGCTGGAGCGACGGCTTACACCAAGCCGTGGAAGCGAAAGAGGGGCTCCCGATTCAGAACGAGACGGTCACGATCGCGTCCGTGACGTACCAGGCGTTCTTCCGCACGTTCCCGAAGCTCGGCGGGATGACCGGCACCGCGGAGACGGAGCTCACGGAGTTTAACAACATCTACGACCTCTCCGTGCAAGTCGTCCCGACGAACAGATCCGTCGCGCGAGAGGACAGCCAAGACGTCGTCTTCCGGAACGAACCCGGGAAGTGGAACGCGGTGCGGAGAGAGATCGCGCGTATGCACAAGAAAGGCCGACCCGTGCTCGTGGGCACGACGTCCGTGGAGAGGTCCGAGGAGATCGGCCGCCTCCTCGACGAGGACGGCATCGGATACGAGCTCTTGAACGCCAAGCCGGAGAACGTCGAACGCGAGGCGGAAATCGTCGCGCAGAGCGGCAGGAAGGGCGCCGTCACGATCGCGACGAACATGGCCGGACGCGGCACGGACATCCTCCTCGGTGGGAACGCAGAGTTCATGGCGCGTCTGAAGATCCGCGAGGCGCTCCTCCCGAAGATTGTCGAGCCCGAGGAAGGGGACATCGCGTTCGAGAAGAAGTCTCTCGGCGGCGCCAACGCCGACAAGTGGAAGGTGAAGGACGGCTTGTACCCGTGCGACTTATCCCCGGCCACGGAGGCGCTGCTCAAGTCCGCGGTGGACACCGCGGTCGACGCCTGGGGCGCGCGGTCCATTGGCGCGTTCGACGCGGAGGATAAGCTCTCTTTCGCGTGCGAGAAGGCGCCGACGGAGGAGCCCGGGACGCTCGCGATTCGCGAGGCGTTCAACGAGATCGAAAAAGAGTTCAAGGCGGTGACGAGCGCGGAGAAGGTGGAGGTCGTCGGCCTCGGCGGCCTCCACGTCGTCGGCACGGAGCGTCACGAGTCGAGACGCGTGGATAACCAGCTCCGCGGGCGCGCGGGGCGCCAGGGTGACCCGGGAAGCACGCGGTACTTCCTCTCCCTGGAGGATAATCTGTTTCGCATCTTCGGCGGCGAAAAGATCCAGAGCCTGATGTCCGCGTTTCAAATCGACGACATGCCGATCGAGTCCGGGATGCTGACGTCGTCCCTGGACACCGCGCAGAAGAAGGTCGAGACGTACTTTTACGACATCCGCAAGCAGCTGTTCGACTACGACGCGGTGTTGAACTCGCAGCGCGAGAAGATTTACTTCGAACGCAGACGCGCGCTGAGCGCCAAGCCCGAGGACCTGCAACAGCAGATGCTCGAGTACGCGGAGCTCACCGTGGACGACATCGTCAACGCGAACCTCGATCCGTCCGTGGCTCCCTCGGAGTGGCCTCTGAAGGGTCTCGCGGAGAAGATGGCGCAGTACTGCTACTTCATGGCGGACATCGACGAGGCGGACTTGCGAGCCAAGGCGGACGAGGGAGGGATCGACGGCGTGCGAGACTACCTCGTCAAACGCGGGAAGGACGCGTACGTCACGAAACGCCAAGAAGTCGAAGCCGCGCAACCCGGTCTGATGGGCGAAGCGGAGAGGTTCTTCGTGTTGTCGCAGACGGATAACTTGTGGAAGGAGCACCTCCAGGCGATCAAGTTCGTGCAGCAGGCGGTGGGACTCCGCGGGTACGCGCAGAAGGACCCGCTCATCGAGTACAAGCTCGAGGGATACAACCTCTTCGTCGAGATGATGGCGCAGATTCGAAGGAACGTCATCTACAGCGTGTATCAGTTCCAGCCGAAGAGAGTGAAGGAAAACCCGGCGGAGGCGCAGGTGGAGCCGCCGCAAGGGTCGAGCGCGGACGCGGGCGCGGCGGAGGGGGAGTTCCCGGAGGTTGGCGACGGGCAGCCCGTGGAGGCGGAGGTGGTCACCGCGAGCGCGGGGAAGGGCTCGCGGAAGAAGAAATAATTTCTTTTGTCTTGGTTGAATCCGAACAGCACGTACGCACACGCTCTCGGACCGCTCGAGAGCCACTCGAGGGCTACCACTCACTTTCCTCGTTCGATCCAATCGTTCGATCCAATGGGGGGGGGGGGTGCTCGTCACACCTCCACGCGCGTGCCGCACGCGATATCGCGCTCATGAAAAACATCTTCTCGTTCGTCCTCGTCCTCGTCCTCGCGCTCGCGCTCGTCGCGTCCACCGCTGTCGCGGAGGACGTCCCGTCCTTGACCGGGTCGATGATCATGACCGCGCTCGAAGAGGTGAGCGCGGGCGTGCGAGAGGACGTCACGGAGATCATGGACGAGCTCGGCATGGACGCGGAGACGACGCACTTTCAGAGGTTTGCGTCGCGCGAGACCGGTGACGTCATGAAGAAGAGCTTCGCGATGATCCAGTGCGTCTCCGTCCCTCGCCATGGCATCCACCGGTATCTGCTGTGCGCTTCTCCGCGCGCTTCGAGCCGGGTCTTGTCGCGCGTTCCAAGGTTTCCACTGACGCTTTTCGCTTCTTTTTTTCTCACTCGAGGTTCCCGACGGAGTCGAACGACTTCACGCTGGATTTCATCAAAGTCGCGAACGACCTCGACGCGGACGAACGCCACATCTTCCTCGTCTGCGGGCACGCGAAGCCGGAGAACTGCGTCGGCGACGACCCCCACCCCGGCGCGCCGGGCGATCACCCGTGCGGCGAAGCCGACGCGGCCCCGGAGGCGGCGGAGAAAACCGGCGCTTTCTGCGAGCTCCTCTCCGCGAACACGACCACCGGGCGCGAGGGCGAAGTCCTCCTCTACGGCGCGGAGCCGATCGAGTACCTGAAGACGACGCACGAGGAGATGAAGGCAAAGGGCGAGACGATGAGCGTGCCGACGATCCACCTCGAGATCTTGGACGCGGACGAGGTCGAGAAGATGATGGAGGAGGCGGAGGAGACCGAGCCGACGGACGAGGACGCCGCCGGCGCGCCCGCGCCCGCGCCGGAGCCCGCCAACCGCCGCCGCCGCCTGCTCCGCATCGGCGGCGGCGGCATCGGCGGCGGTCGCATCGGCGGCGGTCGCATCGGCGGCGGCATCGGCGGCCCCGGCCTCGGCCGCGGAGGCGCACTCGGCGGCCGCGGGTTCGGACGCGGCGGCATGGGCGTGAACCAGGTCATACGAGGCTGCACGTTCGCGGGCAGCCGCTGCGGCGGCGCGGGGACGTACTTCAACGTCCCGAAGGTGCGTTCTATACACTGGTTCCCATACGACCGCGGCGGCGTGGTGAACGCCGATCCTTAAGGACTTTTCCCGGCGTGTCTCTCCGCCCACCCCTCGCTTTCAATCCCGACACACCTCGACGCCTTTCAACTCCAACTGACGCCTTTCAACTCCACCCCGTACTTCAACGTCCCGAAGCTCGCGGCTGGGCGACGCAAGCTGCTCGAGTCCGCGCACCGCGAGTAGGCGCGAAAGATCCGAGAACCGCGCGCGATGCGCGCTTGAATGATGAAGACACCGACTCCGTCGCGTTCGTTTAAAAATAGTCTGAGCAGCGCGCGCTCGCGGCCTCTCATCAGTCAGTCGCACTTCCGCGTCCCGCCGCCGCCGTCCGCGGCGCCGAGAATTTCCTTCAACGCCCGCAACGCCGCCGCCGCCGCCTCGCGGTCCTTCTCCAGCTCCGGATTGAACCCCTCTCGCGCGCTCGCGCTTCTCTCCTCGAGTCGCTTCGCTGCCTCCCCGTCAGTATCACCCCCGCCGCCGCCGCCGCCGTCCGCCATCGCCGCCGCCGCAGCCGCGACGATCGCCCCCGCCTCCACCGCCGCGTCGGCGTCGGATTCGTCGTCGGATTCGTCGTCGGACGCGTCGTCGTCGTCGCTCCCGGACGTCTTCCTCGCGCGTCCGCCGATCGCGCCCTCGACGTCCCTCGCGCGGCTCGCCGCCGCGAGCGCGCTCGCGAGCGCCGTCTGCGCCGCCCTCAGCGCGGCGTCGAACGCGCCGCCTTTCCGCCATAACCCGTCGCCGCCGCCGCGCGATTTCGCCGCGCGTTGCGTCGCGCGTAACACCCTGAGCGCCGCCACCGCCGTCGCCGGCGTCGCCGCGTCCAGCGCCCTCGCCATCCTCCCCGCGGCGACGCGCTCCGCGTCCGTCGCGCTCGCGCCCGGCGCGGGGAGCACGAGCTCCCAGAGCGCGCCGTGCGCGGCGAGCGCGCCGCCGTCGAGGAACGCGTCGTCGGTTTCCACCGCCGCGCGCGCGCCGGGGACGGCGACGATCCATCTCGCCGCCTCCGGCGCCGCCGCCGCGGCGAGAAGCAGCAGCCGCCGCAGCGCCTCCGCGTGGGGCGACGACGCGACCCCGCTCGCGACGAAGCACGCGCACGCGGCTCGCAGCGCGCCGGTCTCGAGGAGAGACTCGCCGACGCGAGCGTTCCCGCCCGCGTGCGAGACGTAGAACGCGACGACGACGGCGCACGCGGCGGAATTCATTCGCCACCGGGGGTCCTTCGCCGTCGCCGCCGCCGCCGCGACCCTCGCGTCGTCGTTCGCCTTCCGCACGGTGACCGCCTCCGCGATGGACTCGAACGTCTCCGCGACGACGCCGAGATGCGCGTGGACGTGCGACCACAGCGCGCGCCCGGGGCTGCTAAAGCCCACCTCGTGCGGCGACGCGCCGCGCGTTTTGACGGCGGCGGCGGCGGCGGCGGCTGCCCCGAGACCGACGCCGCCGAGACTCGCGCACGCGGTCGACAGGAGGTCCAACGCCGCGTCCACGTCCTCCGCGCCGCCCGGGGAGCTCGCGTCGTCGTCCGACCTCGACCTCGACCACGACCTCGCCGCCACCGCCTCTCCGCGCCGTCGCGATCGGAACCCGAGCGCGGCGAGGACGCGAGGGAGCGCGTCTCTCGTCTCTCGATCCCTCTCCCCGGGGGGGCCGCGCGTCGCCCAGCGGTCTCGAAGCGTCCTCAGCGGGAGCAGGCGACACGCGCATCGGCGGGGACGCGCGGACGCGCGCGCGAGCGTCTCGATCAGCTCCACGCACGCCGTCGTCGTCGTGGGATCGTCCCAGACGGACGACGCGGAGGAGGAGGAGGTCGAAACGGCCGTGAACCGTGCGTTTTCACCGCCGTCGGAGAAGCACGCGGATGACGTCCGAGAGAGGAGGTCCAGGAGCTTCGCGTCGACGCGGTCGCCGGGAGTCATCGCCGCGTCGGCGTCCGGCGGCGTCGGCGCGCGCGCGGACGGCGCGGTCGACGGGTCGCGCTCCAGGGGTTCCCACTCCTCGGAGTCGGACCCCGGGTCGAGATCGGCGTCGTCGTTCGGCGGCGCGGCGGCGGGCGCCGCCGCCGTCGCCGCGTCGTCGTCGGCGTCGTCGGCGTCGTCGGCGGCGTCGTCGTTCGTCGTCTCCGCGACCGGGTCGAGCTCGCGGACGTAGCCCCCCAGCAGCGCGTCCGCGTCGGCGTCCTCCATCCTCGCGACGCGGAGCGGGAGGTGGATCAACAGCGCCGCGCACAGGCGCTGGTACGCCGCGCGGACGTCCGTCGCCGCGGCGTCGTCGGCGGCGTCGCGGTCGCGGTCGCGGTCGCGGTCGCGGTCGCGCGCTTTTTCCTCGTCGCCGCGCGCGTCGTCGTCGCCCTCCGCGGCGGCGGCGGCGGTCGCGGACTCGATCGTCGGCGCGCCCGACGACCCCCCCGGCGCGGGTCTCGACGCGCCCTCGATCGCGGCGGACACGAGCCGCGACGTCACCGCCGCGCGGACGCCGCCGCGACGATCGCCGCCGCCGCCCACCTCCCCATCCTCCGACAGGAGCTCCGCGGTCAGCGCGTCCAGCTCCTCGGCGCGCATCAGCGGGAAGTCGTACTGCAGCTTCGCGCGCGCTTGACGCGCGAGCTCCGCGCGATCGAGCGGCGCCGCGGTCGCGACGTCGTCGAGGTTCGCCGCCTCCAGCGTCGCGATGAGTCTCTTCGCGAGGTCGAGACGGATCGCCTCTCGGACCGCGAACTCGGGCGCGGGGTCGCCGTTCGCCATCTTCATCGGCGTCGGCGCGCTCCCCCCGGAGGACATGACGCGCCGGCGATGGACGGGGCGACGACGACGACGACGACGACGACGACGCGCGTCGCGTCGCGTCGGTCGCGCGGGGAGGGAGGGCGCGGTCTGGAGCGCGCGTCGCCGGCCAGATCCGTTCGGTCGGCGCGGCGGACGAATGACGATGAGAGTGCCCACAGCACGCCATGCGACGCGACGCGACGCCCGTCAGCACGTCAGCAAACAGAAGAAGACCACGATTTCTTCGGTCGTCGAAACCGCCCCTTCCGCGCGCGGCGTCCGCACTCTCGCGCGACCGCCGCACGGCCTCGACCTCGGTCGCGCTCTCGCGGCGGCGAGGACAGGAGCGCACACCGCGCGCGCGCGACGCACGCGCGTCGGACGCGGACGAACCCGCCGGGTCGCGTCGAATCGAAAACGTCCCGTCCGACGACGAGGGGAAAGCGAGCGCGAGCGGGAAGGCGAACGAAGCGAGAGAGATGCCGCGATCGATCGACCCCGACGACGGCTCGATGTTCGGGTACTTCCGCGCGAATCCGGACCGCGCGCTGCGACGCGAGGTCTTAAAGTGGGTCCAGGGCCTGGACTTGTCGCACAGCGTGCGCGACGTGCGACGGTGCGTCGCGCGTCCCTTCTCGCGGTCGTCGTCGAGAATCGATTAATCCCGAAAAGGCTCGCGCGTCGTTCGTGGCACGAAGCGAGATTGACCGCCGCGCCGCGCCGCGACCCGGCGGTCGACCCCCGACCCCCGCGACCCCCTCCAACCCCCCATCCCCTCCACCCGCACCCGGACACGCCGCAGGGACATCGCGAACGGGTACGTCGTCGCGGAGATCTGCTCGCGGTACTTCCCCTCCGAGCTCGCGCTGCACTCGTTCGAGACCGGGTCGTCCACCGCGTTCCGGAAGCACAACTGGGCGATGCTGACCAAGTTTTTCCTTCGCGTCATGCCCCGGGCGGCGCTGAACCCGAAACTCGTGGACGGCGTCATCAAAGAGTACCACGGCTGCGCGATCGACATGATGGAGAACCTCTACACCGTGTTCACGCTGAAAGAGCTCACCCCGCAGGCTGCGTTCATGGACCCCGCGAGCTACGACCCGTCGATATCCAAGGCTGCGTACGCGCGAATCGCGCACGAGATGAAAACCAAAGACGACGGCAGCGCCGCGCACGAGGTGTTCGGTTCGCACGACCTGCGCAACCGCCAGACGAACCCGTACGGGCACACGCCGGATCACCTGAACATGGAAACCGACGCGAGCGGGTGCGCGCCGTCGCGCCGGGGGAAGCTCGTCGCGGGGGGCCAAGGCCACATGCGACTGGACGACGAAGGCAATCCGGACGTGATGCCCGACGACGCGTCTCTCGCGGGGAGGCGGAGGGAGGCGCCGGTGGTCGTGTTCAACGAGCAGAGCATGGGGAACAGCGTGAAGTTCGGGAGCGTCGAGAGAGAGGGCGAGATCGAGTCCGCGATGGAGGTGAGGCAGAGGATCGCGCGGGCGTCGGGGGGGACGCACTACGGCATGGACGACGAGTTTGGATTCTACTGACGCGCAACGGCGGCGGCGCGAAAGCCGCGCGCGCGTCCGAACGAATGTGTGTATATCTATCGCTACACGTCTACGCTATTCCGCTACCGCGTTGTCCGCTACCGCGCGCGTCACATCACGACGCACGCGCCGCTCTCGTTCTTCTGTTTCGTCGACTCGCGGGGTTTGATGGGAACGCCACCGCGCGTCGGTATCGGTTTATGTCCCTCGTACGCGCCTTTTCGCCACAGCGACTTTTTCGGGCCGTCGCGGTTTTGCATCCTCGCGACGATGGCTCGTATCTGCGCCTCGTTCCGCTTCGGCGGGCTCTTCTGCGGCGTCATCTTCGAAGATTTCTTCTTCTTCGACGCGGCCTGTTGTTCTCTCTTGTTCTCCTTCTCCCCGCTCGGCGCGCGCGGCGGCGCCCGCTCCGGCGTCCGCGGCTTCGCCGGCGCCGGCGCCTCCGCCGCCTCCTCCTCCTTCACCTCCTCCTCCTCCTCCTCCGACGAGACGTCCCCGCCTCGCTCCTCCCACACGTCCTTCCACTTCTCCGCGCTCTTCGTCAAGTTCACGATCTCGACGTTCAACTCCTCGATGCGCGCCGTGAGCGCCTCCACCGCGGGGCACCCTCCCGGCGCTCTGAGTTTCTTCAGCTGCTTCGCGCGCGCGTCGGCGTCGTCCACGAGATCCATGACGTCCTCCTCGTGCTTCTTCGCGCCGTGGTCTCTCGCGTCCGCCAGCTCCGCGCGCAAGCTCTGCAGGTGCCACGCGAGCTCTCTCTCTTGGTACTCGTACGCGAGCTGCTTGTTCGCGACGCGTTTCTCGCACTGCTTGAGCTCGGCCTCGCGACGCGCGAGCGCGGCGCGCGCCGCGCGGTACTCGCGCTCCGCCGTCTTCGCGTACGTCACGGGATTCAGTCGCTGCAGCTTCGCGTTCGCCTTCATCGCGGTCGCGGACTTCTTGAACGCGTTCGGTTTCGGCGGCGGCGGCGGCGGCGGCGGGGGATCCTCGTCCTCCGCTATCGCCGGCGGTGGCTTCTTCGCCTTGCGCGGGCTGAACAACCCCATGGCCGGGGTCGCTCGCGCGCGCGCAAGTGCGGGGACCGCGGCCTCGAAATCTCGTGGTCCTTTCGTGACGCGAGCTCGGCCGTTTCAGCAGTCGTGCAACTCGTCTCTTCTTCTGGGAATTCTGTTTTCGCGATGAGAGACGGCGTCGCCGCGCGTCGCCGCGCGGACGTGTACCTTACCAACGATCGCATTAAAAAAACTAACTTGTCCCATGCTTGCATTCACCACCGCTAACGTATCACTTGACCTCCACGGTCATCTCCACGGTCGCCTCGCTCTCCGCGCTTTTGTCCACCTTCCTCGGGCGCCGCGCGCGCCGCGGCTTCGTCGTCGCCGCGGCTTTCCCGCCGCCGCCGCCGCCGCCGCCGTCGGACGCGAGGTCAATCATCGGCGACGGCGTCGTCGCGGGGTTTCTCCTTCGCGCGATGCGCCCGCCGCCGGCTTTCGCGTCCGCGGCGACGAGAGCCGCGGAGAGCGCGTTCGCGAGCTCCTCCGCGCCCTTCGCGCCTTGCGCCTCGGTGTACCTCTCGACGTCCTCCTTGTCGAGGTACCGCACGAATCGCGCCGCTCGCGACGGCTGCTTGAGCTTCTCCAGCGCGCGGCGTTCGTACGTGCGTATGGTCTCGTGCGAAACACCGAGCAGGGTGCCGAGCGCGGTCCTCGAAGGCCCCTCCGAGGTTTTCTTCGCCTCTTTCATCGTCTTCTCCACCTCCTCCGCGGTCGCTTTGAGCCACCCCTCGCCGCCGTCGCCGTGATGATTCGCCGTGGACGACGCCGCCGCCGCGAGACCGAACCGGTGCCGGAGCACGAACGCCTCGCGCGGGAGCAGCGTCGCGAACGCTTCCTCGAGATCTCTGCGGAGCAAGTCCGCCTCCATGTCCGCCTCCGCAGCCTCGTGCGGGGATAACATCCCGTCCTTGCCGTCCTTGCTTCCCAACGCGAAGACGATGCCGTCCATCATTCCCTCCGCGCCGCCGTCGCCGTCGTCGGAGGAGCGGCCGCCGCCGCCGACGTCGAGGGATAACGTGCTCCGGGCCCAGTCGTTGATCTCCTGGACGCGCGATACGGGGACGCCGAGCGTTCGCGACATCTCTTCGTCCGTGGGCGCGCGGCCGTGCTTCTGCGTGAGCTCCCTGGTCGCTTTCTTCGCGCGTTGCATGATCTCGTGCATGTGAATCGGCAACCGAATCGTCCGCCCGTTGTTTTGAATCGCGTTCACGACGTACTTCCTCGTCCAGTTGTACGCGTACGTGCTGAACTTGTACCCGCGCGAGGGATCGAACTTATCCGCAGCCTGCGCGAGCCCCGCGCAGCCTTCTTGCGCCAAGTCGGACACGGAGAGTAACCCGCGGTCGGCGTGGTTTAACTTTTCGAACACGTCGCGGGCGATGCTGTACGCGAGACCGACGTTCTTCACGACGAGCTGCCGCCGCGCGTTCTGCCCGGCGTCGATCGCGGTCTTCAGCGCGTTCGCGCCGGTATACCCTAGCGCGGCGGCGAGCGCGCGTCGGAACGCGGGCGCGTTCTTATCGCGGCCCGGGGACGTCGACGTCGTCGCGCCGCCGCCGCCGCCGCCGCCGCCGGCAGCCTTCTTCGCTTTTCCGAAATCTTTCGAGAAGACGTCCGAGACGACGATCTCGCCTCTGTCCGCGGCGGCGGCGGCGGCTTTATCCCTCCTGAGCTCCTCCGCGATGGACGCCTCCACGAGCTCGTTCTCCATCGCCTCGATTCGAAGGAGCTGCTGGATCGCGCCGCCGAGCTCTTTCTCTTCGTCCGCGGTGAGCAGCTTCCCTCGCCCGCTCGCGTTCGCGTCCCCGACGCCGCCGGGTCCGGGTCCCTCCCCCCCCGCGGTCGTCGTTCGCGTCTTCTTCGCGCGGTCTCTTCGTTTATTCCTCGCGGTCGTCGCCTTCGACGGCGCGCCGTCGCCGCCGTCCGCGGACGCGCCGGGTCGTCGAGATCTCGGCGACGACGACGACGACGACGGCGTCTTCTTCTTGGGCGTCTTTCGCGCGCGCGCCGCGTTGCCGCGCGACGCCGCCTTCGCGTCGAGGTCGTCCTGGCTTCCGATCTTGCTCGAAGGGCGGGCTCCGTCGTCGTCCGCGCTGGAACGGACGCGCGTTCCGCGATCGTCGACGCCGCGCGGGGAGGTCGCGCGCGCGTCGCGCGCGGACGACGACGACGACGACGACGATGCGCGTCTCGCGGGCTCATCTCGCGCGAACGACGCGCGGCGCGTCTCGAGGGCGCGCGTCGGCGGCGCGACCCACGACACGGATCTCCGCGGCGCGATCGCGCCGGAAGCGACTCGATGCCATCGATTCGAGCTCGCGCGCGCGATGCCGGCGCACGGGGGGCACGCCGCGGCGAGCGAGCGCGTCGTCATCGCGCGCGCGCCCGTCCTCGGCACTGAATGAAGCCCCTCAGCTACTCTCGACTAGACGAACACCATGACGCGACGCGTCGCGCGCAATCTGATGCCGCGGCTCCGTTCGCGCGCCTTGGGTTTCTAACGACTCCCCGATGACCTGCCGAGGCGCTTTTCTCGCCGAGAAAACGCGTCTCGCGGGCCGTCGGCGCCTCGTGGTGTGCGCCGACGTCATTCTATCCTGTTCCGTCGTTCTCTTCTTTCCAGCGCGTCATCCGCTTCCGAACCGATGCGCGCCGCGTCCGTCCCCGCACACATCGTCCGCGCCATGGCCGCAGCGTGCTCGCACGCCGCGCGCGTTCGCGTCGCCGCGCCTCGTTCGCGAGGCGCCGCGCGCGCGACGACGTCCTCGCGCGCGTTCGCCCCCCGCGTCGCCCTCGCGCGCGCGTCGCGCGTCGTCCTCGCGCGCGCCGCGGAGGAGGACGTCGACGTCGACGACGAAAAGCGAGCGTCCGAGGACCCGGAGGGGAAGATATCGTCCGCGATGGCGGCGTTCGCGGACGCGGGGTTCCCGTCGGACGAGGACGACGCCATGGACCCGATCTCGCGCACGAAGGCGATGAACGGCGCGGTGGACGACCTCAACTCGCTCATGGACAGCGAGGTCGAGGTGCTGGGCGAGGCGTTCGACCTGCTCGAGAAGCTCGGGGTGAAGGGTCTCGCGAAGCCGCCGAGACGCGGCAAAGACGCGGATGAGGAGGAGGAGGAGAAGGAGGTCGAGGAAAAGTGACCCGCCCGCCGCCCGCGCGTCGCGTGTTCCGGTGATCGGTCGTCTCTCGATGTATAGAGTCGGTCGAGTTAAATACAAAGTGATACGTTCACGTCGCGTCCCCCCCGGATGGATCGATCCCGCGGCGACGGGCGGCGGCTCCCCCGCCAGCCCGCGGCGGAATCATCCGTCGTCGTTCGGCTCGTCAGTCGGCGGACTTCTTCACGATCACGGAGTGCACGTCCCGCGTCCGCTGCATCATGAAATCCTGCGTCTCGATGAAACCCTCCAACAAGAACGCCGCGAGCTCGAACCGGTTCGCGTCCAACAGCGTCAAGTCCTCCACGAGCTTATCGCTGAAGTGCGCGAATCGTCTCTGCGCCCTCGCGTACTGCTCCTCTCGATGCGGCGCCATCCCCGGGTCTTTGCTCTTCGTCCGCGCCTTGTCCAACTTTCTCTCGTACGCGTCCACGTCGAGCATGTACGCCCGACGCTTATCAACGCACGGCGCGTACGCCGGGAAGTCGTCCACGAGCTGCGACACCGGCGCGACGACCGCGCTGTCGAGCTGCTCGAGGCACAGCGGTTTGACGTCGTTTTCGAGCGCGTCCATCACCTCCGTCAGACGCGCGGCGCGATCGACCACCGCCTCTCGGCTCACCGGCCCCGTGCCCCCGGGAGATATCGGCCCGGGGTCCGGCAACGGCTCGTCCGGGTCCATCTCCGTGAGCTCCGCGATGTGCCCCGCCATCGTCCTCGCCGCGGCGTGCATCGCGTCGATCGCTTTGGCGTACGCCTGCGGAGTTGAAAGGCGTCAGTGGTGGAGTTGAAAGGCGTCGAGGTCGGGCGTTGAAAGCGAGGGACCCTGGGCGGAGAGAAATACACGCCGGGAAAAGTCCTCAAGGAACGGCGTTCACCACGCGGACGCGGTCGTATGGGGACCAGTGTGAGCATGGACGCGCCTTGCCGTCCTTTTGGATCAAGTTGAGGAGCGCCTCCTGACGCTGCACCCTGCCCCACAGCGTGTTGAAGTCCTCGTCGTCGCGCTTGCTCGTCCCGGTGTTCTTCTGCCACGCCCGTCGCTTCGCGGCGCGGAACTTGTACCCCGCGGACTTTTTGATCTTGTGCGGGTCGCCCTGCTCCACGCGGCCGTTCACCGGGTCCACCGCGGGCTGTCCGAACATCTTGCTCTTCAGCACGCTCATGAAGGTGGGTTGCGTGTACCGCGGGTCTGGCGGCGGCGCTCTGAGCACCGCGGGCATCACCGCGGGCTCCTTCGCGCCCGCTTCCTCCTGAAGCTGCATCAGGAGGAGCTTCCCGCCCTGGACTTTGCGCTGCTGCTTCTTGCGGCGTTCCTGCATCTGTCGCGCCGCCGCGGCGGCGCCGCCCGTCGCGGACTTGAGCTTTCCGCCGAAGGACTGCGACTTGTTCGTCGCGAACGACGATCGCGCGTTGCTCGCGCGGACGTTCGCGACCTGGTTGCCCTCGTTCGGCATCGGCTCCGCGCCGCCGGGTCGCGGCGCTTCCGTCGGCGCTTCCGTCGTCGCGTTCGCTTTGCTCCGCTCGGCGAACGACATGGATCGTCTCGCCTCGCGCGCGGCGGGCGGAGGCGTGCGCGAGATCGCCGCGTCTTGCCACGCCGAGCCCGCGTTCGAGGTGGCCGTGGGGGAGGACGCCTCGTAGTTCGCCTGATCCCCCGGGGAGCTCGTGTCCACGGGCGAGAGCGCGGGTTTGGCCACTGCGAGAAGGACGGCGGGGGAGCGCGCGCGACGGTCGGGGACGTCAGGACGAATTCGAGGACGGCGTCGAGCGCGCGCCCCAGCCAATGCGGGACGAACCGCCGCGAGATCGGGGACGGGGATCGCGTCGCGGGGGACGCACCGTGCGCCATGTCGACTCTCACTGCGACGGACGCGGTGGAGTGCGATAGGGGGTGCGGTTTCGCGTGCGGCAGCGGGCGCGCGACTGAGATGTAGGCAGCGCTCGAGCGCGTCAACGACCCGCGACGACGGCGTTCTGTTTGTTCCCCCGCCCCGCCGCGTTCAACAAAAAATCGTCTGTTTGAACCGGAAAATAATCGGAGCGATCGGCACTCCTTCGCGCGCCCGTCGCGATGGGTTCCGCCGACCCGATCCCGCCGCTCCCGAACGACCTCGCCGCGCTCAAGGATGAAGGCAACGACTACTTCCGCGGCGGCGACTTCCTGAAAGCCGCGTCGGCGTACACCAAGGCCATCAAGGCGCGCGCCCGGCCTCCGCCCTCGCGTCATCTTTTCGTTTTTCTTCAGTTCTCTTCGCGCGCGCTTTTGGATCTCGATCGATCGCTCGTTCGCTCGCTCGCTCGACTGACGCCGCCTCGTCCCCTCGCTCGACGATTCGATCGACACAGACCGCGGGCAAGGACGCGACCGAGCGCGTCGAGCTCGCCCCGGTGTTCAGCAACCGAAGCGCGTCGTTCCTCAAGCTCAACAAGGCGCGTCCGCGGACCGAGGGTGCCCACGGTCAACTCTCTCTCTCTCGCCCGCTCGCGCGCGTGCCTTTTTTCTCACGCGCGCCGTCGTCCGTCCCTCTCTCCCTCCGCGCAGGTGAAGCAAGCGCTGTCGGACGCGGACGTGTGCGTGAAGCTCCGACCGGAGTGGGAAAAAGGCTACTTCCGGCGCGGGTGCGCGCTCGAGGCGAACGACGACGACGACGGCGCGATGGAGGCGTTCGAGCTCTCGCTGAAGCACACCCCGGGCGGGTCCAACCCCGAGATCGCGAAGAAGCTGAAGCACCTGAAGAAGAAGTCCAAGCCGTTCGTCTTCCCGAAAGCGAAGAACCTCGCCACCCCGGACGCGCCGGCGGACCCGAAAGCGAAGGCTGGCCCGACCGGCGACGCGAGGTGGCTTCTCACCGCGAAGTCGCCCTCGGAGCCGGTGAGCGCGCGCGTGGACGCGGTAAACGCCGTAGGCGCGTGGCTGTCGGCGCACCTCGAGAAGATTTTGAAACGGCCCGCCGGGGACGTCGCGTGGTTCTTCGAGGACCAAAAGGTGGAGGCGTTCTTGGACGCGGGGGTGTTCGACACGATGCTCGACGTGCTCACGCACACGGTGTGCGCGATCATCGCCGCGGAGAGCGGCGGGGGGGAGGACGCGAAGGCGGCGGCGGCGGCGGGCGCGGATCTCGCCGGCGCCGCCGCGGGGGTGCTACACAACCTCCTCCACCCCGCGCTCAGGGCGTGGAACACGCGCGCGCAGCACCAGACGTTGCTGTCGACGCTGTGCCAGGTCCTGCGGATGGTCGGGAGCCCGTTGAACGACCCGAAAGGGACGAAGATCAGCGCGAACGCGGAGACGAAGCAGTTTACGATGTTGGTCGCGAAGATTCTCGGAAACGCCGGCGCGCTCGGGGCGCTGTGCGGGCAGAACATGCTCTTCCGCGCGAGGCTTCAGATGATGCGCGCGATCGTGCAGAGAGAACGGAAGGACGGGAAGGAGGAGGAGCTCGCGACGAAGATGATCGAGTCCGCGCGCGCGTTTGTGATTCTCCGACGGTGCCGGTTTGGAAAGTCGTCGGACGCGGCGGCTGAGGACGGCGCGCGGACGCCGGCGCCGGCGTGGGAGCCCGTGCTCGACCGGCTCCTCACGGACGAGGGCGCGGACGAGATCAGGGACGAGATCGCGGCCGTGGTGGACCAGCACTCGCTGCTCGCGGGCGCGTTCAAGAAGTTCGGGTTCGAAGGGTCCGTCGGCGTCTAGCTAGAGAGGCCAGGCGCTTGTGCAAACACTCCATCAGATCTATTCGCTGTTCCGCCCGACTGATTTCTGTCCGTTCGCGCGCATCTTCCCCGACACAACGACCGACGCCGGAACGCCGAGATGCGGGCGCGCGGGCCGCTGCTCGCGGTCCTCGCGATCGCGCTGATGTCAGGCGCGGACGCGGTGGACGTCGCGCCCGCCCCCGCCGCCGCGACGGGCGCGGTGGCGACGCCGCCGACGCCGAAGCGCGGCGTCCATCGAAAGCTCGACCCGGGAAACGGACGCGGCGTCGCCGGACGGACCCCACCGCCGAAGTCCGCCCATCCCGCGCCGATCCGCGGCGCGGCGTCGACGCGATCGTCCGCCGCGGACGTCGCCGCGCCCGGCATGGTCCGCGGCGGCCACCGCCCGCTGCCGATCGTCCTCCCGTCCAAGGGCGAGAGCACGAAGCTCACGCCTCAGCGCGACGGGCTCGACATGCTTCGCTCGCTAGAAGGCCCGGTCGCGCCCGTCGTCGTCATCGGGCCGTACCGCAGCGGGAAGTCGTTCCTGCTGAACCAACTCCTCGGCGTGCCGTGCGGGGAAGGCTTCGGCGTCGGGCACACGCGGCAGACGGAGACGAAGGGCGTGTGGGTGTGGGGAGAGCCGAGGACGATGAAGTCTTCGACGCCGGGCGAGCCGGACGCGGCCGTCGTGTACGTGGACACGGAGGGCTTCGAAGCGACGGGGATGAGCGACGCGTACGACGATCGGATATTCGCGCTGAGCAGCATCATGGCGTCCGTGCTGGTGTATAATCTGCCGGAGACGGTCAAGGAGAGCGACATCGCGAAGCTGTCGTTCGCGGTGGAGCTGGCGGAGGAATTTTTCGCGCGCGCGGGCGGCGGCGGCGGCGGCGGCGGCGGCGTGGGCGGGGAAGGCGACGGCGACGACGACGACGAGACGACGCACTCGCAGCTGCGGACGTTCCTCCCGCACTCGCTCATGTGGTTGATCCAGAGAGACTTCCTCGAGGGCGGCGTGCGGGAGATGGTCGCGGACGCGCTGAAACCGGTCAACAACCCGTCGGGGGACAAGCACGTGGACGAGTTGAATCGCATACGGACGTCGCTCACCGCGCTCGCGAAGAACTCCACCGCGTTCGGGTTGAAACAGCCGCACTTACAGCGCACGAAGCTGTGCGACTTGAAAGACACGGAGCTGGACGCGACGTACGTGAAACAGCGCACGAAGCTGTCGAAGTTGGTGTTGGAGCACGCGAAGGCGAAGGACGGGCTGGGCGACCTCCTCGATCGCGGCGGGAACGGCGGCGTCGGCGCCGGCGGTGGGAAATACATGACCGGCCCCACCCTCGCCGCGCTCATCGAACGCAGCGTGAAAGCGCTGAACGAGGGCGACTTCCCGTCCGCGGGGAACGTCGTGGACTCGTTCAATCGCGACGCGCTGGAGCGGCACCTCGGGACGTACGCCGCCGCGTTGGAATCCGTCGCGTTGCCCGCGCGCGAGGAGGCGCTTCGGAGCGAACACGAGCGCGCGGCGTCCGCGGCGACGGCTGCGTTCAAGAAGGAGCGGTTCGGGCGCGGGAGGGTCACGACCGCGTCTCTCAAGACGCGCCTTCAGGAGATGTACGACGCGCGCGTCGAGAAGAACGCGTTCGCGTCCGGGAGGGAGTGCGAACAGAGCGCCGGCGCGTGCGAAGACGGACTCGTCGCGTTGCAGACGATGCGTCTGCCGTCGTTGCACAAGTTTGAGCACGAGGCGAGCGCGTGCAAGGCGATCTGGGATAAGAAATGCATCGGGCCATCGCGGGAGATTTACGCCGCGCGCTTAGAGCGCACGGCGAACCGCGAGCGCGCGGCGTTCATGCAGTCGTACAACGCGCGGCTGTTGAACGGGCTGCTGGTGGGGTCCATCGCCGGCATCGTGATTTTCCGGTTCTTGTTCAAGGTCGGGATACTCGAGCTCGCGTCATGGGCGCTGTTCGGGATGTTAGAGATCACGCCGAAGCTGTACATCACCCCGGGGGAGTCCATGTTCGACTCGCGCTGGTGGAACCTCGCCGCGGGGGCGTGGGAGGTGGCGGCGTATAACCCGTTCGTGGACATGACCATCTTAGGGCCGCTGCTCGGGGGGGGTTTGGTCGCTCTGTTGGTGTGGGTTCGCGTCCGCGCGTGCGTGCTCGCGGTGGCGCCGTACTGCCCGTGCCTCGGGTCGTGTTTCCGGTGCTGTCTGCGGAGACTGGGACGCAAAGGTCAGCGGGGAGCGGACAAGAGGAAAGTCGCGCGACACCGCGACTTGGACGTTTGACGACTTAACGACCGCCGCGACGACTCATCTAACTCTACTAGACTAACACGTCTTCTCTACCGCGCTCGCTCACGACGGCGGCGGTCGCGGCGGCGGCACCGGCGGCGCCACCCCCGGAGCGTGCATCCCCGGGATCCCGAACGACGGCGGCGGCCGCGGCGGCGCGACCACCCCGGGCGCTGCGGCGTCTTCGAGCTCTCTCGCGCGCTCCTCCTCGCTCCAGCGTTTCATCGCCACCTTCTGCCTGTGCTTCGCGTCCATGTCCCTCACGAGCGCGGCGAGGTTCGTGAGCTCGTCCGGTCCTAAGATCCCCTGCGATCGCGCGACGTGGTCGACAGAAGGAAGAAGATGTGAGAAGGACGACGCGATGAGAGAGAGAGAGATACTTAGAGAGAAGGGCGCTCGACGACGAGATTTGACGACGACGCGCGATCGATAGATCTGGGTCGACGCGCACCCGCAACAGCTCGACGAAGCGCTCGACCTTCGCCTTCCTCGCGTTCTCGCGCATGACGCGCTGCCACGGCTCGAGCAGCTCGTCATCGTCCGGGACGTCGTCCGCGTTGTGCCGGTCCCCGGCGTCCGCCATCGCGTGCCGCGCGTCTCGCTGGACTGCCGGCCCGCGCGCGATTTTCTCGTTGACGACTGGACGACCGCGACCGCAGCGCCAGCAGTCTGAAACCAAAAGGGGCACCAAAAAAAAAAAACAGAGCGAAGAGAATCACATTTCGCGACCGACGCCGGGAGCGCCCGCGCGCGACCCTCGCGGCGTCATGACCGTCGTCGAGTACGACGCGGTGCACGCGCCGGACTTGGAGTTCTTCCTCGCGGAAGGCCGACGGAAGCTCGCGGAGAAGTTCTTGGACACGAAGCTCGTCGCGTTTCGTTTCGAGGGCGAAATCGACCCGGATCCCACCCAGGCGCCCCTCACCGCGCATCACTCCCTGCGCGACGTCGTCACCGCGATGGAGGACGAGGTGTACTCGTTCCGCCCGGAACTCATCTTCCCCTTCTTGCGCGAGTGCCTCGCGCGGTTCCCCGCGCGCCTCCCGCGCGAGGACGCGCACACCGGACCTCTGCTCGACGACGACTACGGCCGTCGGATCCAACGCTCCATCGCGCTGCTCGTTGAGCACGTCGTGTCGGATAAACCGGACGAGCCGTTCGAGTGGTTAGACTCGTGGCTCGAGCGCGCGGGCGAGCAGGAGGCGTACGAGCTGTCGTTGCCGCCGCCGACCGTGGAGGAGGTGTTGGGTGGGAGGTCGATATGGGACATGGACGTCGGCGAGCTGAGCGAGTTCGCGCTGGAGGTGTTCATGACGTACGACGAGGACGGGAACGGCCGCCTGGACCGGCACGAGTTCAAGCGCGTGCTGGGGTCGACCGCGCTGGAGCTGACGAAGGGGGAGATCAGGGAGATCATGGCGGAGACGGACGCGGACGAGGACGGATACGTGGACTACGCGGAGTTCCTCCCGCTCATGATCGAGCTCATCGGCGCGTTGAAATCGGGGCCGAGGGCGCGACGAAACCGCGAAAAAGCCGAGGGCGCGGTGAAGGAGGACGTCTCGCTGCTGTTCGTGAAGGGCTTGGGGAAAGAAGAGCTGGACGAGATGCTCAGGGATATTTTCGCGGAGTGCGACACCGACGGCAGCGGCGCGTTAGACCCGACCGAGTTCGAGAGGGCGCTGAGGGACGCGAACGTCGGGCTGAACAATAAAGAGATAAACCTGCTGCTCTCCGAGGCGGACGCGAACCAGGACGGGTTGATCGAATACAGCGAGTTCGCGCCCGTGTGCTTCGACGTCCTCGTCGAGCGCGCGAAGAACAAGCAGCTCGAGAACGAAGCGCTGCAGAGCGTGGACGGGATAACGAAGATGCTAGTGGAGACGTTTCGCGCCGCGGATCCGGAGGGGAGCGGCCGGCTGCACTTCTCGGACGTCAAAGCGTGCCTGGCGTACGTGACGGAATCGCAGGAGGTGAACCTGTCGCGCTCGCAGCTCGTGTGCGTCGCCGCGGAGGCGGAGATATCCCCGTACGACGGCACGGTCAGGTACTTACTCTTCGCCACCGTCGCGGCGGAGATCATGCACTCGATGATCGACTTTGACGCTCAGCGAAGACGCGCGGAGGCGACGACCGCGCTCGCGCACGGCGCAGACGACCTCACTGGCGTCGGGCGTTTCAGAGCGCTGGATAAAGAGCAGATCGAGGCCGTCATGCTCGAGGCGTTCGCGGACGCGGACGTCGACGGCAGCGGCGCGCTCGATCGCATGGAGATGTACGCGATTTTACAGAGCGTCGGGGATAAAAAGTTTGGCTTGGGGGACAAGCACGTCGCGGGCATCATGGCCGCCGCGGACGAGGACGGGGACGGGTTCGTGGACTACAACGAGTTGACGAAGTTAATTTACGACACGTTGAAGGAGATGGAGCGCGAGGAGATTGTCCGCGACAAGGCGTTCAGGTACGAGGCGACGCGCATGAAAGACAAGGAGGATTTCCAAGAGGTGAGGGACGACACGACGCACATCCAACTCGCGTCTCAGAGCACGGACGATTACTCGCACTTGTACCGCCGAGACGAGAGCGGGATCTTGCGCAGGAAGTGAGGCGAGTCGTTCGTCGGAAGAGAATCGTAGCTGGGTATGAAATAGAACTCGAATACATCAGGGTTGCGCCGCCGTCGGCGTCGGCCCCCCCGCCGCTTATTACTTCAAAGCAGTCCACTCCACTAATCCAACCGGTCGTCCACGTCGCGCGTCTCGCGAGCGCGCGATCCGACGCTCGGCTCCTCAGTTGCCGATGTACCCCGCCGCGCCCGCGACGGCGAGGATGATGAACGGCACCATGATCCCGCCGATCGCGAACATCGCCATCGGGTCTTTCAGCGGGTTCTCGCCCTCCCTCTCGCCCTTCGAGAGCCACGCCTCCTTCTCGTTCTCGCGCAAGATCGCGGGCTTCTTCGGGTCCTCCGCGGCGCGGACGACGACCGCGGCGCGGCGACCGCGCGAAGAAGCGACGTTCGCGACGCGAGGGGACACGGTGGCGGCGACGCGCGCGCGCGCGGCGAGGTTCCTGCGCGCGGCGACGGAGGAAACGCGGTCGTCAGAGCGGATGTCGATAGAACGCGAGCGCGCGCGCGCGTGCTGACGTGGGCGGCATCGTGGCGGGGACGGATCGGATCCGCGCGCGGACCTCGTCGAGGGCGCGTTCGCGCGCGCGTTCGGCGCGACGATGGAGGCGGCGGCGATAGTGTAAGACATCGTGTGTGGTCTGCGCTTCGACGGTGGGACGTGAGATGCGCCTCCCGGAGTGCGACGGCCGCTTATCCTCTGCAGCGGCACATCTTGCAGTTTTTTTTTTCGCGCGATCCGGCGACTGCGTTCGCGACTCGACTCGCTCGCGTCGACAATTTTCCGTTCACAACCGGCGGCGCGAGGGCAGGCGCGCGAGGGCGTCGAACGCGCAAACATGGGCGGCAAGAAGTCTAAGAAGGAGAAGAAACCGAAGAAGTCGTCGAAGCACAAGAAGAAGAAGTCCCGACGCCATGAGTCCTCGTCCTCGTCCTCGTCCTCGTCCTCGAGCGGCGACTCGGGATCCGAGGACAGCGAAGATCTGAAGCGCGCGCGCGCGCAGAAGATGGCGAAGAAGCTCGCGTCGCGCCTGAAACAAGGCGAGATCGCCGGGTACACGGACGCGGAGAATCCGTTCGGGGACGCGAATCTCACGGAGCGGTTCGTGTGGCACAAGAGGATCGAGAAGAGCATCATGAAGGGCGTGGACGTCAAGGAGCTCGGCGTCAAGGCGGAGCGAGAGCGGCACAAGGAGCGACTGAAAGAGATCGAGAAGGTGAAGCTTCAGAGAGAGGCCAGGGACCGGGAGAAGATGGAGAAGGAAGAGGAGCGCGAGATCATGCAGCGAGAGGAAGCGCTCATCGAGGCCGTGGAGTTGGAGAAGAAAGAGGAGGAGTTCCACCTGCTGCAGGCGAAGATGCGATCGGAGATTCGCGTCAAGGATGGCAGAGCGAGGGCGATCGATCTCGTGTCGAGAAACCTCCACGCCGTCCCCGGGAGCGGCGAGTTCGACGCGAGCGCGCACCCGCTCGCGATCTTCGACGGCCTGACGCTCCCGGAGATGAAGGAACTGAAGGACGACATCAAGACGTACTTGGAGCTGGACCACAAGGTGGACGAGCACCGATTCTTTTGGAGCAATCTGCTCGTCGTCGCCGACGACGAGCTCGCCGACGCGCAGCGACGCGAAGACGTCGAGCGCGCCGAGCGAAAGCGCGCGAGAGGGATCGACGTGTCCCGCGACATCGCAGATCAAGGCTTGCACGCGTCCGTGGAGGGCGACGTGAAGGACATGCTCGACGGAAAGGACACGAGGGAGCTCGAGGAGCTCGAGGGCGAGATCGAAGCGTCGTTGCGCGCGCCGGACGCGACGGAGATCGAGTACTGGCAAGCCGTGTTGAAGCGCATCGTCGTGCATAAAGCCCGGGTCACGGTCGGGAACATCGACGCCGCGCAGCGAGCCGCGCAGGCGGCGGCGGCGCCGAGGGAGGTGCCGCCGCCGCCGAGGGGCGGCGCGGGCGCGGACGCGGGTGACGCGGGGGCGGGGGCGGAGTCGGACGACGAGGATCTCCTCGGCGCGGATTTCGGTCGCGTCGCCGCCGCGGGCGGCGCCGGCCCCGGGGACGCGTCCGAGGACGACGGCGACGGCGACGGCGACGGCGACGGCGGGTTCTCCCCGCGCGCGATGTCCCCGGAGCCGATGTCCCCGCGCGGAGAAACCCCGCCCGAGGGGACCCCGGACCGGAGCTTCTCCCCCGAGGCGATCCGCGCGAGGGAGGACGAGCCGGAGTACTTGGAGGTGGTGGACGAGAAGGAAGACCACGCGATGTTGCAACGTCTGCGCGCGGAAGAGAGGGCGAAGAAGCTCGGGCGGTTCGCGGACGTCGCCGGCGCGGGCGCGTACAAAGAGCGGAACAAAGAGCGCGACACGTTCAACGCGTACAAAGAAGGTCAAGCGGCCAGGGGCGGGGAGGGCGGCGTGATTCAACTCCCCGCGGAGGACCCGGCGGATCTCGACGCGGACGACCAGGAGAAGATACAACGTGTAGAGGAAGAAGCCGCGAGGAAGTCCAGGGCGCTCGCGGAGAGGATGATGGGCGACGGCGGCGGCGCGGAAGTCGCGTTCGCGGGCGAGACGCCGTTGGAGTCGCAAGTGTACTGGTGGCACGATAAGTACCGACCGCGGAAGCCGAAGTACTTCAACCGCGTGCACACCGGCTACGAGTGGAACAAGTACAACCAGACGCACTACGACCACGATAACCCGCCGCCGAAGACGGTCCAGGGGTACAAGTTCAACCTCTTCTACCCGGACCTCATCGACAAGACCAAAGCGCCGACGTACACGATCATGCCGGACGGGAGCAAGCACGGGGAGACGTGTATTCTTCGGATACACGCGGGGCCGCCGTACGAAGACATCGCGTTTAAGATCGTGAACAAGGAGTGGGAGTACAGTAACAAGAAAGGGTTCCGATGCTCGTTCGAGCGCGGGATCTTTCACCTGTACATCAACTTCAAACGCGCGAGGTACAGGCGTTAGGTTTACAGCAGAGCACAGCACGGCGAGGGAGGGAGAGCGGGAGTCGCGCGACGAATGGTTTTGTTTTACAACGCGAGTATCCTATCCTCCACCCACCTCGAGTTTCCCCTCCCAGCCGCGCGTCGACCGATCGCGGCGCGCGTCGCGATCGCGCGCTCATTTCTCCGCGGCGTCGAGCCTCTTCTGCGCCTCAACCTTCGCCCACTCCGTGCTCGACGTGTTCGGCTTGTTGTTCAACCCCAGAACCAGCATCACGGTCACGGTCCCGAACGCGAGGTACCACGGCGCCTCCCAGCTCTCCCACTTCCTGCTCTGTCCGGGCGGGGGCGGGGTCTCGTTGAACAAACGGCCGTTCACGTGGCCCTCCGGCTGCGCGCCCTCCGCCCAGAACCCCCCGGGCGGACCCGCGCCCATCTTCCGCGTCTGCGTCCGCTGCGCCCCTCTGAGCGTCCGCGACGCGATCGTTCGAAGCGCGCTCTGCATGCTCATCACGCTCGTCGTCTCCGTACCCTAATTAATTTCGTTCTCTCGCGAGCGAGCGGATCTCGCGCTGAGCGTCCGCGCGATCGAGTCGACCTCTCGCGTTCGCGTGGACGTCGACGGCGTGTGGCGTCGAGTGGGAGAACCCGGCGCGCGGTTTCGCGTGCGTGACGCGATCCCCGTGCGCGTGCGCGTGTGAGGATCGCGCCCGCCGGGAACGGGAAAGAAAGAGAAGCCCTCGCTCGAGTCCGTACTGTAGTCCGCCCGCGTCCGATTTATTTTCCCATGGAGTGTTTGAAGTGTCGTCAGTGCCCCCGCGCGCGACGCCCCGCGGATCCGCGCGACGATGGCGCTCGCGCCCGGGCTCGCGCGCAAGGTCAAGAAGGTCCTCGAGACGCGCGCGGACTCCCCCGAGATCGTCGCGTGCCTCCGAGGCCTCTCCGAGTTCTACACCGAGAACACCCCGGAGGCGAGGCGCGGGCTGCGACTCAGCATCGAGCGTCGCGGCCTGGACGTGAACAGGGAGTTCCTAGACGCGAGCTCGAACGCGCGCGATGCGCTGTCCGAGGTGGACGCGCAGCTGGACGGCCTCCTCGCCGGGTGCCAGAGGATCTCGAGCGCGCTCGACAGCAGCCGCGCGAGGACGCGCGTGCTGCTCCGAGAGACGAGCAGGCTCGCGGAAGAGAAGCGCGCGATCGAGGAGCGGAAGCGAACGATCAAGACGTTCTCGGTCGACTTCCAACTCAAAGACGAGGAGATCGCGCTCTTGAAGAGCGACGACGTCACCGGCGCGTTCTTCGACGCGCTCGCGAGGGTGCAAGAGATTCACGCCAACTGCCGCGCGCTCCTGCGGACGCGGCATCAGCGCGCGGGGATGGAGCTGATGGATCAGATGGCGTCGCATCAGGAAGCCGCGCACGAGAGGCTGTGCCGCTGGGTCCAAGGCGAGTGCGCCGCGCTCGCGGAGGACGACGCCGGGGAGGTCCCGGAGCTGCTCTCGCGCGCGATGAGCGCGCTCAGGGCGCGGCCGGTGCTGCACAAGTACTGCGTCGAGGAGGTGTCGCGGACGCGGCACAACGCGCTGTTCCGGCGGTTCATCAACGCGTTGACGAGGGGCGGGCCGGGGGGGATCCCGGTGCCGATTGAAACGCACGCGCCTGATCCGTTACGTTACGTAGGCGACATGCTAGGATGGCTGCATCAGGCCACCGCGGGGGAGAAGGAGCTCGTGGACGCGCTGTTGTTAGCGGAGACGCCGCGCGAAGGAGGCGGCGACGGCGCGGAGACTGGCGGCGGCGACGGACCAAACGCGGCGTCGCCGAACGCGCCGAGCACGCCCACGCCGCCCGAGGACGAGGACGACGAGCTCGCGGACCCGGCGAAGGTCCTCGACCGCATCCTCGACGGCGTGTGCCGGCCGTTCAAGGTCCGCGTCGAGCAGGTCCTATCGTCCACGCCGCCGGCGCTCGTCGCGTTTAAGCTCGGGAACCTCCTGACGTTTTACCGCGGCGTGATGGTAAAGATAATCGGCGCCGACGCCGGGCTCGCGGCGACGATCGACGAGTGCGGCTCCTCCGCGAAGATGACGTTCGAGTCTATGATACAAAAAGACGCCGACGCGCTCAGGGCGTCGCCGCCGGTGCCGACGGAAACGCTCGCCGCGCCCGCCGCGGTGACGGAAGCGGCGAACAAAGCCGCGGAGTTGCTCACCGCGCTGTCGTCCACGTTCGACGACGGCGCGCGGGGCGCGGACGGCGCGGAAGCGGACGCGTCCACCGCGGACGTGCTATCTGCCGTGATCGACCCGGTGATCGACGCGTGCGATAGAAGCGCGGATATGATCGAAGCGCAGGTGAAGCGTCACCGGGACGCGGTCGCGGCGACCGGGACGGAGCTCGCACCGTTGCCGACCGCGCACGCGAAGAGGTGGGCGAAGGAGGCGTACTCGATCAACTGCGCGCACGCGGTCGCGCAGGTGTTGACGCCGTTCCCGCGCGCGACGTCGCTCGTGGAGAAGCTCACGAGCAAGATCGCGGCGCTCACGAGGAAAGCGGCGGAGGACGAGTCCACGCGAGTGTTGCACTCCGCCGGCCTCGCGGAGATTCGCGAGCTCATGTCGCTGTACCAACAACAGAGCGGCGGCGGCGGCGGCGCGGGGGGGAGCGCGCAAACGCAAGTCATGGCGAGAGACCCCGCGCTCGCGCTAGACGCCGTCGGGCGCGCGCTCGACGCGCTCGTGGACGCCGTGAGCGAGACGACGGCGCCGATTCCAAATTTCGACGAGATCAAGGCGCCGAGGATCCGCGCCGACGCGCGCGCGGCGTTCGCGTCCGCGGTGACGGAGGCGTACACGCTCGTGTACATGGCGCTGCTGGATCCGAACAACGGGTACGGACGGAACGCGATCGACGCGATGAAGCACGGGCCGAACGCGCTCTCGACGGTGTTGGGAGGCCTGTACTAGTAGAGTATCATAGAACGAGGCGAACGTCGCGAATTAATTAGGAGCAGCGTCCGCGGCTTTGTTACGACGGACGAAGCGCGATCGACTAAGCTCAACTCAGCGCGTCGAGCTGCTGCTTCACGACCCCGATTCTCTCCGCGACCACCTTCCTCGCGGTCGCGATCTTCAAGAGCTCGTCGCGATCGTCTCGCTTGCCGAGCACCGGGGTGATCTCCGTCTCCGGCGCCTTCTTGGGCTTGTGCCCTTCGATCCTCTTCGCGAACTCCTCCCTCGGTTCGTGGAAGACGATCTCCTCGTACTTCTCCTTCACCACCGGCTTCTTCGCCGCCTTGCTCTCCGCCTTGCCCTTCTCCGTGTCTTCTAAATACAGCTTCAGAGGCGCGGAGAGCTCTAACGGTTTCTCCCCCGCGTCCGAGGCGAAGTGCACGGTGACGCCGATCTCGAACTCGCCCCATCCCGTCTCCGTGACCTCGTACGGCGGCTTCTCTAACACCCGCACCGGCTCTTTAAACGACGGGTGGAGGTTGAACACGACCTTCTCGATGCAGTGCGACAGGTCCTCGTGCTCCGCGCCTCGAAGGTACACCGTCCACTTGTGCGAGTGGTACTCGTCCGCTTTTTTCCCGAGCCAGTACGCGCACGTGCCGTAACATATCGGGACGACGAGCTCTTTGCCTTTAACCCGCGACGGATCGTCGGGGATGGGTTCCGCCGCGGGTGGCGTCTCGCCGGGGGCGGCGGTCTCCATCGGGGACTCCGCCATCGCGCCGCGTGAAGTGCGATCGACGAGAGGGCGGGAACGATCCATCTCATCTAGGGCAATTCCCGCGGGATCGAATTTTGAGTTTGACGAGATTCTGAGCGACATTTTTATCGCTCGCCGCGCGCGGGCGTCCGTCGGTCGAGCGTTCGCGACAACTTGTGTTCGTATTCACAACCCTCAGCTCGCGCCTCACGCGCTCTCGTAGCTCCCGTCGTCGTCCGCGTACTCCTCCCCGTCGTCGCCCTCCTCGAACCCGTGCTCCCCGAACGCCACCTCCTGGATCCACCGTTCCCTCGAGAGATGCTCGAGCACCTTGCACAGGAAATCCGTCAGCTCCGCGTACGTCACCTCCCCGTCCTCGTTCTCGTCCACGGCGCTCACGAGCGCGTTGATCTCCCCGGGCTTCAAATCCAGCGAGTTCGCGCCGAGGTCGCTCAAGATGTCGTACACCTGGTCCCGGTCCAGCGCGCCTCTGCCCTCGACGTCCGCGTCTTGAAACGCCAACGCGATGAGCTCTCTCACGTCGTCGCGGTCGGATTGGTGCAACACGTGCGCGCCCTCCGTGTTCGACAGCTTCGCGATCGCGTTCACCCTCTGCGCCTGCGACGCGGTGTCGACCATGGAGTAGATCATCCGCGCCGCGCTCGGGGCGAAGATCTCGTAGTCGACCTCGTCGTTTTCGATCGTCGTCGCCTCGGACATGATCGCCGTGATCTGAAGCTTGGACAGCCCGAGGAACTCCGCGCTGAGATCGACGAGCGCTTGCTTCACGAGGTTGCGATGCATCTTCCCGAGCGGCTCGTCCTTGCCGCCGATCGTGGTCTCCTTCCTCTGGAACTCTTCGATGAGCGCCATCGTGAGCGCGTCCGCGGACTCGAGCGCGGCTTCCGCGAGGACGTCGTCTTTAAACCTCTCCACGAGAATGTCGAAACACAACGGCGCGAACTCAGAGTACGACACCAAACCGTCGTCGTCCACGTCCACGTCGCTCAACAGCAGGTTGATCTCTTTCCGCGTCAGCCCGAGCTCCGCGGAGTGCAGACACTTCGAGAACTCCTTCCTGTCCAGAGTCCCGTTCCCGTCCGCGTCCGCGTCTGAAAAGATTCGCTCCATCATCTCCTCGAGCTCCTCCCTGGGCATCCCGTGCAGGAGGTGGTACTGCACCTGCTCCCTTGCATCGTCCTCTTCCTCTTCTTTCATCTCGCGCGCCACCTCTTTCGCTCTCATGTTGCTCACGATCTCGGTCATGATCGGAACGAACTCGGTGTACTCCAAGACGCCGTCGTCGTTTTCATCCGCCTCAGAGAGAAGACGCCGCGCGTCCTTCTTCGAGAGGCCCATCTCCGTCCCGGTCAAGAGGGCTTTGAACTCCTTTCGGTCCAAGTACCCGCTCCCGTCCGTGTCGTACTTCATGAACTGATCCATGATGAACTCGCTGAGCTCGTCGTCGGTCATGTCGTACAGCGTCCTCCTCGGGGTGTAATCTTCCTCGGAATCGCCCGCGTCCGTGTCCCCGTCCCCGCGCGCGGCGGCCGCGTTCTTCTCCGAGAGCTCGGCGAAGTAGTCCGCGCCGAACTCGTAGATGTTCTCCGGCTGCGATCGAAGGATCTGCGCGTTCGTCGAGGGAAGGGAGGGCGTGAGGCGTCAGGCCGCGATCGATCGCGGGGAAGGGGGTCAATTACACGCCCAAATGCGGTTGGAGGCGGGCTAAAACGGGGCATCGCGGATTCGCACCTCGCGCGTGAACGCCTTGAGGATCTGGGGGAACCCATCGGGGATGCTGAACGCTTTCTGGTACCGCGCCGCCATCTTCAGAAGAGACGGTCGTGCCGGGACGCGTGCGGCGTCGCGCGGGTCGGTCTGGCGCGCGCTCCGATTCGAAGCGCGTTCGGTGGTGGATGGCGCGCAGCGAGAGAGGTCATCAGTGAGCTCGCGCTGCTCGCGACTCTCGACTGCCGCGCGACCCGGACACGTCGGTTCGCGTCATCTTATCTCTCACACGGCAAGCACACGGACACACATCCACGCGATGATGCTGAGCCTCTCCGCGTCCTCCTCCACCGCGAGCGCGACCTGCGCGGCGCGACGACGCACCGCGCGCTCGGCGTCCTCCTCGCTCCGATGCCGCGCGTCCGCGTCCTCCCCGCCCGCGACGACGACGACGACGACGACGCCGACGAGAGAAGAGATCAAGATGCGGCTCCTGCGACTGAGCGCGCTCACCGATCGAGGCCAGCTGCTGTTCCAGCAGGCGGCGTACGCGCCCCTGGACGAGTACAACCGCGATCACAGGGACGAGATCTTAGAGGCTGTGGACGCGCTCGTGAAGACGAGGACGCCGAACGCGTTCATCTCCGCCGACCGCCCCGGGTGCCCGGTCGAGGACGTGAACCTGTTGAACGGCGAGTGGGAGTGCGTGCTCGCGACGAAGCAGCTGTTCCGCTCGTCCCCGTTCTTCATGGCGATCCAAGACGCGTTCGGGGACAACATGTTCGGGGATAAGAAATCCAGCGAAGTGTTCTTCCGCCTGCACGAGCTGCAGGTGAAGTCCTGGGGCGCGTCCACGGTGGGACGCGTCGCGCAGAAGATCGACGTCGCCGGCGGCGCCGGCGGCACGATGGAGAGCTACTTCGACACGATCCTCTTCGCGCTGACGGTGATTCCCATCCTGGGGTGGTTCAAACTCCTGCCGACGTTCGGCGGGAGGATTATATCCTTCGCGGAGAAGGTGAACGTCGACGCGAGCACCGGGGAGGTGTCGTTGGAGCTCGTGAAGACGCGCGTGGAGGAGTGCAGAGGGATACCGCGGCCGTGGCCCGTCTTGCTTCCGAACCTCTTGCTCGACCGCGACTACCCCGTCGGCGCGGTGTGGCGATTGCTGCCGTGGAACAAAGGTCGAGCGCCGACCGCGAGCACGTTCGTGAGGTACGTGGACGAGGACTTTCGGATCATGGCGGACCGCGATGGCGAGGTGTTCGTGTACTGCCGCGTGAAATAAAATTTCTTTTTCGACGAAATCCGTCATGTCCCCGGATGACGAAAAGCGCACTGCAAGCATTCTGTTCGTCACTTCGAGACACGCCGACGTCGCGCGCGTCGTCTCCACCGCACGCCGACCGTCATGTCCTCCTCCGCCGCATCGCGCGTCGTCGCGTCGATGACCGCGTCCTCCTCCTCCTCCGCGTCGTCGTCCTCGGCCGCGGACCGCCTGCGCGCGGGACGCTCGAGATTCATCATTTCGTCGACGTCGACGACCCTGCCCTCCGAATCGTTCCGGCGGCGGCGCGAGACGCGCGCGTCCTCCGTCGCGACGACGACGACCGCGCGCCTGCGCCCCGGGCGACAGGGCGTGCAGCGGATCTACCGCATGACCTCGGAGAAGAGCAACATCGACGTGTACGAGTACCTCGAAGCGCTCGGCGTCCCGCGCGTGAACGCGCTGCGCGTCCAGAGCGAAGCGTCGGAGTGGTTCGAGTACGAAAACGCAAAGCGAGGCGGCGCCGCGGACGCGCCGTTCGGCGTGGAGGAGATGTCCGCAGTCGTCGCGTTCTTAGAGTCCAAGGGCGTCAGCGCCGCGGACGTCGGGAAGCTCGTGAACGCGCACCCGGCGACGCTGGCGTACAGCGTGGAAGGACGATTGCGGCCGCTGTTTGAGTATCTCGGCGAGCTCGGCCTCGACGCGGACGCCGTTGTCGCCGCGGTGTCGAGACGGCCGAACATGCTCGGGCTGGACCCGAACGAAAACATGCGGAAGATGGTGGATTACTTGGTATCGAACGGGGAGACGCAGGAGCAAGCGCTGGAGTACCTCCTGAAGACGTTGTAGGCGTTCGGTCGTCGGCGGACGACGGACGAACGGAGGGACGGACGAACGGAGGCACGACTCGCGCGGGCGTACGCGTTAGGTTCGGCCGGTTTGTTACTAACGAAACGCCACGCGTGACCGCCCCTCTGTTATCTTCGTCTTCACTCTCACCGCCCCTAAACTTCCTCCGCGTCGAGCTCCGCGGCGATCTCTTTCACGAGCTTCTCGCGGTACTCCTGGAAGTCGCCGTCGAACTTCTCCACGGTGCCCTCGTCCACGACCCAAATCTCAGACGTCTCCGCGTCCAACACCTTGGAACAAATGTGCGCGTCGTGCGTGATGAGGACGACGCCGCCGTCGAACTCGTCCAGCGCTGTCCCGAGCGCGTCGATGGACTGCATGTCCAGGTGGTTCGTCGGCTCGTCCATGAGCAGAATGTGCGGGTTCGAGAGCTGAATCGCGGTGAACACGACCCGCGCCTTTTGCCCTCCCGAGAGTTTCACGATGGGCGTGAGGTGGTTGTGTCCGGGAAGACCAAACTTCCCGAGCTTCGCGCGGATCTCCTCGGGCTTGTACGACCCGCCCTCGGGCTTGAGGTACGACCGCAGGAGGTACTGCACCGGGTTTTCGTCCATGGAGAGAACGTCCACGAAGTGCTGCGAGTACCGACCGATTCGAAGCTTGTGCGACCGCCGCGAGTCGCCCTTCGTCGGCTCGAGGTCGCCCGCGAGGAGGTTCATGAGCGTCGACTTCCCCGCGCCGTTCGGGCCGATGATCCCGACCCTGGTCCCCATGTCGATCCCGAGGTTCAAGTTCTCGAGCGCGAACCCCTCGAGTTTCGGGTACTTGAAGTGGCAGTCCGTCAAGGACATCAACGGCGGCGGGAGCTCCGTCGGCGTCGGGAAGTGGAACTCCACCTCGTAGTCCGTCCACTTCCTCGGCGCCGCGGACTCGCCTCTGCCGTCGTCCTCCGCGTCGTCCATCATCCCCTTGTTCCCCTTCTTCTGCTGCTTCTTCTCCGCGTCCTTCTTCGCCTGGTTCTTGACGTCCGCCTGTTTCCCTTTCGCCTGCCCGCCCTTCGCAGCTTTCGCTTGCTTGATCTGCTTCTCGTACTTCTCGAACGCCTTGTTCGCCTCTCTGCGTCGCTGCTCGTACATCTCCTCGAACGACTCGAACGAGCCGCGGTACTGCGACAGCTTCTGGTCGTGCAGGTGGATGATGTCCGTGGAGACGGAGTTTAAGAAATCCCGATCGTGCGACACGACGAGGAGCGTCTTTTTCCACCGCATCAAGTACTCCTCGAGCCAGATGACCGCTCTCAAGTCGAGGTGGTTCGTCGGCTCGTCGAGCAACAAACACGTCGGCTCGATGAACAGCGCCCTCGCGAGCGAGATGCGCATCCTCCACCCGCCGGAGAAGGACTTGGTCGTGTTGTGCATGCTGAACCGCTCGGGCCCGCTGTTGCCGTCCTTTCTCGGCACCGTGAACCCTAAACCGTGGAGAATCTTCGACGCTCTCGCCTCCGCGGTCGCGTCGCCCTTCTCGTCGAGTCGCTCGTACGTCTTGTTCAGCTGGTCGCTCAGGTCGAAGTTATCCTCGTTGATCTCCCCGGCTTCCTCGAGCGCGGCTTTCACCGCGAGCGCGCCGCGCATGCCGTTGCCGCTCTCCGCGTCCTCGCTGACTTTGCACGCCGCGAGCGCGCGCGCGAGCGCGTCCTCGCGCGTCTTGTGCCCCTCCTCGCCGCCCATCTCCTCCCCTCGCGCGACCGCCTCCATCGCGGACTCGAGCTCCATCTTCCGTTTACGCAAGTTGGCGAGCTCCACGTCCGCGGCGACGACGGATTCCAACGCCGTGCGATCGTCGCCCACCACCTCCTGCTCGACGAGCAAGATGTCGATGAAGTCCGGCACCGGGAGTTTCCTTCGCGCGAGGAGCTTCATGATCGTCGTCTTCCCCATCCCGTTCGGACCGACGAGGCCGTACCTGCGCCCGTGCACGATCGTCAGGTCGGTGTTGACGAGAAGCTCCTTCCCGCGCGCGCTGACGGAGAAACCGTCGATCTTGATGTCCTTCGTGTTGGCCATCTGCTCCCTCTGCTCGTCGCTCATGATGGCGGTTCGCACGGTGAACGCGTCGTCGTCCTCCGCCATCGCTTGCTCCTTCGCGAGCGCTTCCTTGCGCGCGGCCTCGAGCTCTTTCGCTCTCGCTTTCCGCTCCTCCTTCTCCGTCTTGCCGCCGAGGACGATCGTCTTCTCCTCGCGCTCGATCGCCTCGCCCTCGTCGCCGCTGCCTTCCGAGGACGGGAGGTCCATGCCGTCCATGTACCCGGCGTCGGCTTTGCGGCCTTTCAGGACCGGCGGAGGGCGCCCGGGCGGAGGACCGCGCGGCGCTTGCTTCGTCGGCTTCGCATCGGCCGCCGCTTTCTTCGCCTCTTTCTTCGCTTTACGCGCGGCGCGCTCCTCCGGGGTCTCGTCGCGGTCCTTCTTGTCCTTCTTCTCGGACTTCTTCTCCTTCTTCTCCTTCTCCTTCCTCGCCGCGCGCTCTTCGGGGGTCTCGTCCTTCTTACCCATCGTGGGCGCGCGCCGTCTTGTGCGAGGAGAGATCTCCGCCGCAAATCAAAAACCCTTTGAGCTCGGATCCGCCGACGAAGCGCGAAGTCGGCACAAGATTTCGCGCGCCGTCGCGGTCGTCGTGGCCATGGAGCCGCCGCACGCGGCGACGTTGGACCTCATCCGCGACGCGCGGACGCGGATCGAGCCGTACGCGAAAGTCACCCCGGTGCACACGTGCTCGACGATCGACCACCTCGTCGCGTTCGACGCGGGCGGTCCCGTGGAAGTGTCCTTCAAGTGCGAGACGTTTCAGAAGGGCGGGGCGTTCAAGTACCGAGGCGCGATGAACGCGGTGCTGCAGCTCACGGAGGACCAGCGCGCGCGCGGGGTCGTGACGCACAGCAGCGGGAACCACGCGGGCGCGCTCGCGCTCGCGGCTCGGACGATCGGCATCCCCGCGCACATCGTCGTCCCGGAGGGCGCGCCCGCGTGCAAACTCGACGCGATTCACGAGTACGGGGGGATCATGACCCGTTGCAAGGCTACCGTGCCGGACCGCGAGGCGACGGCGGGGCGGATACAGCGCGAGACGGGCGCGACGTTGATACCGCCGTACGACCACTCGCACGTGATATGCGGCCAGGGCACGATCGGATTGGAGTTCATGGAGCAAGTCCCGGGCCTGGACGTCGTCTTGGTCCCCGTCAGCGGCGGAGGGATGATCGCCGGCGTCGCCGCCGCGGTGAAGGGAATCAACGAGAACTGCGCGGTCGTCGCCGCGGAGCCGTGCGGGGCGTCCACGACACCGCGCGCGGACGTCGCGGCGTCGAAAGCGCGGGGACGGCTCGTGTCCGACATGCCGCCGCCGGACACGATCGCGGACGGATTGCGGGCCAAGCTGGGCGCGCTGACGTGGCCGATCGTGAGGGACAAAGTCGACGGCGTCGTGACCGTGACCGAGCCGGAGATCGTGCGCGCGATGGCGCTGATTTACGAGCGGATGAAGCTCGTCGTCGAGCCGAGCGGTGCGGTCGGTCTAGCCGCGGCGTTGTCGGAGCAGTTCAAGGGGTTCTTACGCGCGCGCGAGAGCCCGGAGGCGACGGTTCGCGTCGGCGTCGTGTTGTGCGGAGGCAACGTGGACTTGGCGCCGCTCTGGGCGACGTACAAGGTGTGACGCGACGACGACACGCCGCGCGCGCGGTGATTAGTTGTACCCTCGCCTGTAACTTATGCAACGTGTAACAACTCGCAGATCGCAGATCGCACGCTGTGCTCTTCACGGCTCCGAGACGTCGTCCTCCGGCGCCGGCGGCGACAGAAACGGCGGCCGGTTCGTCTCCTCCCAGCGCGGCAACGGCGAGACGTCGTCCAAGTCCGCGCCTCGGCCTCTCCCGCCTCCGCTCTCCCCGGACAAGCCCGGGTGGGGAACGATCCCCGCCTTGATCGCGCGCACGTCCCCCGGGTCCGGCCACGCGAACGGCCACGCGCGCCACCTCGATTGACACAGTTGACACGCCCAGCTCGGATCGCCCTCGACGAGGTAGTCGCCGCCGAGGAGCACCTCGCTCCGTTTCAGCGCCGTCACGAGCGCCGGGGAGGGGAACCCGTACACGATCGGCATCACCTTACACGAGAGGCACTCCGGGCACGTCATGTCGCGCTCTTGTTCGTGCCTGCGCTTGTACGCCGCGCGCCAGTCCACGGTCGCGAACGCCGCGCGCTCCGTCGCCGCGCCCCTCTCCGCCGCCGCCGCCTCCGCGTCCCGCGGTTCCGGCCCGGCGCCGTCGAACCCCTCGCCGCCTCGGCGCACCACCCCGCTCCTCGCCGGGACCCCTCGACTCGCAACCCCCCTGCTCGCGACCCTCGCGGCGGCGTGAGCACCCCATCGACGCTCGTACTGCCGCCGCCACACGAGCGCGGACCGCGACGCGTCCCTCGCCGTCTTCGACGCGGCGGCGGCGGCGCAGACGTCCGACGGCGGGACGCGCGACAGCATCGTCTCCCAGACCAGCGGCGGCAGCGGCGGCGCGGAAGTCGACGCGTCGTCGTCGTCGTCTTCGTCGTCGCCGTCGTCTTCGTCGCCCTCCGCGCGCGATGCAAAGTCGGGGGCCCCCGTCGTCACGATGCCGCGCGGTTCAAAGTCCGCGGCGGCGCCGCCGGCGTCGAGCCTCTCCAACACCGCCGCTCTGAAATACCCGTTCACCGCCCAGTGCAGCTTCCCCCGCGCGCTCCTGAGGTGCGAGCGCAGCGTCTCGTTCGACGCGTACGGCCCCACCTTCTTTCGCGCGCTTCGCATGAGCCCGAGCTCGTTCTCCACGGGCGTGGACGCGTCCCGGGATTTCGCGCGCGCCATCGCGGCTCGTCCCCACAGCTCGTCGCCGCCGTCGTCCAGCGGGCCGCACCTGGCGTCGGGGACGAAGCCGTCGCGACCGCCGTCGCTCGCGCGGACGGACGCCGCGGCTCGAGCGCCGGGTGCGCTCCAGCCGTGCATCCCGCGATTCGCGCGCCGCCCTGCCGCCCTCGCGGGCGCGCGTCGAGGAGTGACATCAGATCCGCGAAGAATATCCGCGTCATCACACGACCAGACGTGATCGATCCTCGTTTTCGAAGCCGCCGAAGCGCGTGCGACGTCACAGAGCCGCGCGCGAGCACGACCGCGCGAAGATCGGGACGCGAGCCATGGCGTCGATCGCAACCTCCGCGCCCTCCGCGCGCGCGATGCTCCGAGCGAGCGCGCTGACGTCTCGCCGCGCGTCGTCGTCGTCGTCATCGCGCGCGCGCGTTGTTAGTGGACCGCGATCGTCCCCGACGCGTCGCGGCGCGACCGCCGCGTCCGCGTCCGCGGCCGGGGACGCCGGCGCCGCGCCCGAGTCGTTCGAAGGCGAGCTCATCGCGAACAACGCGGCGTCGCTGAACGGCAAGCTTCGAACGCTCGTCGTCGGCGTCGCGGACGAGCGCGGGGACGAGCTCTTGAACCATCGCCAGCGCACGTCCGGGACGCTGTTTAAACACGCTCGGTGGATCGACGCGTTCGAACTCCCGGGTCAGTACGTCACGATAACCGACGTGGACTCCGGAAAGGCGATCTCGAAGCCGATCTCGGTGAGCCCGTACAGAGCGCGGAGCACGGCGCCGAACTCGGACGTCAGCGTCGTGGAGCTTCTGCTCGACACCGGGAGCGACGACGGGGATGAAAACTTTTTCGCCGCCGCGCAACCGCCGATGCGTCTGCGCGTCTCCGCGGTGAAAGGCTGCGGGTTCGAGAACCCGCTTTTCCCGGAGTACTGCCTGAAGTCCGCGATCGAGCGCGGGCACGCGATCGTGTGCGTCGCCGGCGGACCGAGAGGGATGGGGCCGTTACGGAGCGTCATCGAGTGGCCGCCGGTGAGCTCGCACGCGGGGAAAAACCCAGTCACGCTGTTGTATTTACACGCGGGGGACTCGCAGAGCGCGGCGTACGTCAGCGAGTGGGATTCTTGGCGCGAGGGGGGAACGAAGGTCGTGACGTCGTACGACGATTTCGACGCCGGGTTGTTCGCGGTGAGGCAAGCGATCGCGGGCGGCGGCGGCGGGGGGGGGAACTTTGACCGCGTCGTCGGCGCGGATCCGAAAAAAACCACCGTGCTCATGGCCGGTCTCTCCGGCGACGAAGCGAGCGCGCTGCTGCAGATCTTCAGCACGAACAAGAAAGTTCCGAAGGAGCAGATCCTCGTCATGCCGGACTTTGCGCTGAAGAAGAAGAATACGTGAGAACGCGTGAGGCGGTGGTGTTAGGCTAAGAGGTGTATTTTCTTATGTTGCTTTTGCTGGAACGCAACCCCCCGCCGCGTAAGCTAGGCCCTACTACACCGACGCCGTGATCTCAGAATGAGAATAACCTTACTGTACTACGCCCTTTAAGCCCTGAATTAGCGTGAATTGACGGAGCTTAAAGGGTTGAACCCTTCGGGTTCATTTCACCCTTAACTCTGTCGCATCAACGCTAATTCAGGGCTTAAAGGGCGTAGTACTCGCCTATCAAAACCTAATTTAATAGGTGTTTTTGTATCAATTTTAGGGTTTTTATACAAGCCAAAAAAATGAAAATTGGAAACCTAAGTGAGGTCGCCTCAAAACGAAAAATAAGTCCAAAAATGCCGAACAACAAAAAAAATAAGCGAAACAAGCAGACGGCAGGGAAGGTTTGTGATGTGCCTTACTGCGTGAGGAAGGAGACGCCGACGATGATGTTTGACGACACCAATATTACCTGTATGAAGTGCGACCACTTCATCTGTAGCTGTTGTGTGGAGAAGAATTGGAAGGGAACTTGGACGCAGGAGGACTTCTACAAGCCGAAGTATGAACTGCCAGGTCTCAAGCACGAGCTTTGGAAATGTCCGTTTTGTCGGGCTACTTTTGACCGCTTTAGACCCGACGGAAGTGGTCTTGAGCCTGAATTGAAGACGATGACGATTGGGGAGTTCTTGGGTAGTTTATAGCTTTGTAATAAGACCAAAACCTTACGAAAATCACGGGAGTTCGGGGGCGTATCTGGAGCGTAGCGACCCAGACCTCTACAAATCTCCGTGAACCTCGCTGACGCAAATATCACGGAACTCTGTAGCACCTCTTTAAGCCCTGCGAAGTGTTTTTGAGCTGTTGAAAAACACCTCAAAAACACGGGAAAACCACCTAAATCGGGGGTCGCAAAACCAAAAATCGGGGGTTAGAAAATCACACGAAAATCATCTAATTTCGGGGGTTAAAATCGTCCAATTTGGGGGGTTAGAAAATCACACGAAAATCATCCAATTTGGGGGGTTAGAAAATCACACGAAAATCATCGAAAATCGGGGGTCTTCTGTGGGGCTTCTATACCTTCTGTGAGCCTTCTGTGAGACCCCATTTCATACCATCCACGAAACAAGCACGGAGGACGAGAGAAAGCCAGACCCAAATATCTATGTAGGGCTTTTTTGGTCTCTAAAGGGGGGGTCTGTTTTTGAGACAGGGGGGGAGACCGCCAGACCCTATGTTGGCTATGTTGGCTGTAGGGTATGTTTTTTTTTTCTTTCTCACACTCCTAATCCGTTCTCTCTCTCCCTCCTTTACGGATTACACTATTTATATAAAAGGGAGAAAAGAGTATACATTATATACATAGTCAACATAGGATATAGGAATGACGGAACTTTCTCGGTGTATAGTATTTTTCAAAGCCGTCAAAGACCATCATTTTTGGGTCTGCCTGGCCGATTCCCCGTGTTTTTGGTCTAGGGTCGCCTGACCCCCATTTTGCCCAAAAAATCGCCTGAAATCTGGAAATGACTGAACTTGACTGATCTCCCAAATTAGGAAAGCCCCGTAGTTTTCACTTACCCCCGCACACCGCCCAAGACGCGCGCTTGAAGTTGCGCCTCGGTCAAGTATCGTTTGAAAAAACGCGATGAATTATTTTGTTTGATCGATACATCGACCAACGCTGAAAGCAAAAAAGTTATTTTGACACCCTGGCTAGCTATCAAAGTGAAGATACACGTAGTCGTGAGAAAATCACACGAAAAGGAGGTTACACAATTTAACGCACGAACCCTAGTCGTTGCCCTTACCCCTCGGACAAACAAACGCGCCGCCGCTCGCCGCAGCCGCCGCCGCTCGTGTATACACCAACCCGGATAGGGTAGATCACGGATCGTATCCACGCCACGCGAACGCAAGTTCCCGCATCGCCGCCCACGCGCAGACTGTTTGATCTCTCTGATTCCGTCGCGCGATAACGCGGGGCGGGGGGATTTCGCATCTCACCACCACGAGCGCGGCACATCCACGAGGGACGCGTTTGCGAGAAACGTCTGAAGGAAGGATGGGGCGATCTCTGGCAGAGAGCACGCGCGACTGGGCGGGGGAACGCGCCGAGGTCGCCGTCGCGTCGGAAGACACCCCACTGCTGTCGGGAAGGGGGTCGAGATCGCGGCCGCACATTTCCCCCAAAAGATCGCCCCACCGCGGCCGCACCGCCTTCTCCCTCGCCGTCGTCACCCTCACTTCGTGTCTCGTATTGACCGTGTCCTCCCAGAACCTTGGGAGGTTCTTCGCGTCGTCGCTGCTCGGGAATAAAGACGCGGGCCCGGAAGTGGTCGAGACCGCGCACGAGAGCGTGCGTCGGATGGAGAACTGCGGCGATCACAACTCGTCGTGCTACGTCGGCGCCAACGCGCACGCCGTCTCCAAGGAGGATGCGAAAGCAGAGATGAAGTACGGCCAGCCCAAGGGGGGGTACAAACCCACGCCCGTGCGCGGGCAGACGCGGCTGGACGCGCTCGAGCCGCTGGACGTGATCCGCCCGTACCCCGGGGGACCGCCCCTGAACGCGAAGCAGATGCTCGGCTTCTTCAGGAACACGCGGCGGAGAGGGAAGGCGTACTCGCTGAAGTTTTACGAAAAAGACGGCGTCGTGCACTTCATCTACTCCAACGTCTGCGCCGACGAAAAACGATATCAACGGCGCGGGGCGCAGCGCAATCAACCGTGGCCGTCGTGGTGCAACCATGACTACGTCGGCACGTACTTCGCGCGGACCACCGACGCGGGTGACGAGGAATGGGTGCGCTGCACGAACAAAGTTCCCATGAACCTCAACCCTACACGGCATTGGGGTGTCGTTTATCCTTACACGATCGATATGTCGGAGGCATCGCTACGCGCAGGGTGGATCAGTTGCCCGGACATTTTGAAGGACCCGTACCGCGCGAAGGAGACGCTCCCAGAGGGCGCGGCATATCGGCGCGAAGATGGCTCCTGGGGCGTCGTCGGCGCGGACGCCGAGGATGACACCGTGCGCTCCCCCGCGGAGGTAAATCACGAGTATAAGTACAATATCCTCGGGCTGCCCGTGCGCGTTGGGGGAGGCCGGTGCTGGACGAAAATGCCGATCGCGGTAGGCGGCGCGAAGCTCGCGTGCGGCGACCAAGGGTACGACTACACCGACGCGGGCGGCAACCTTAGACGCTACGTGACCCCGACTTGGGAGAACGGCATGGAGTGGCGCCTGCTCACGCGCTCGCTCGAGGGCGAGAGCAACGCGTTTGAAAAGAACGCGGTTGAATTCCTGGATTTTGACGTTTCCCCGGCGTACCCTGGGGCGCTGTTTGTGGGCGGATTGGACGCGTTGTACGCCAGTTACGAGCAGAGCACGGACATTGAGGCGAAACCGCTGATAAACTCGGACAAACGCTACGATAAGGTTCGTCAACATTCCTACGTGCTCGGCGGCGTCAGCTACGTCATCATGTGGGAGCCCGGATGGGTCAATCCATATGAGCGCGGCTCAGCGAACGTCACGGCGCCGCCCCTCCCCGGGGTTTCGTCCAAGCGTCTCATCCTCGGGCGATGGCGCGAGCCGCAGCTGCCGTGGTCTACTCCGAGAAACTTTGCACCCGCGGCGTATATCAAGAAGAAGCTGTCAGGGTACGAATGGGACGCGCCGAGCCTTCCGCGCCCGAACACGACGGCCGACATCGGTGACGGCTTCACGGTCGCCGCGTACGTGCGGATGCGCCACTTTCGGCCGGTATTTCAGAACTCGTCGTCGCCGCCATCTACGAACGTGCTTGCCGCGGAAGAGGCGCAGTACGGACATGACACGAACGGCTTAAAGTACGCCAGTCCCGTGTACAACGGGACGACTACGATCGACTGGGAGAACTATCACGTCGAGGTGAAGGGAGCGACCGTCGGTAACATCCTGCACGTGGGCGTCGAGTTCGACCCGGCAAAGGAGCCGCTGCCCTCCGCGATTGACCATCTGCCGCCCGGTGCCATTCCGGTCAAGGGCTTCTCGCTCTACGCGCACAGGGACGGCACACTCGTCCTCGCCGCGACGGACAAAGGGACGGGTAAAATGATTCCTACGCGGCCGTCGACGTCAGCAGCACCCGTATCAGCGGGCATGACGATTGCGAGCGCGTTTGCGGACAACGAACCGACTGCTCTGACAATCGCCGCGCCCGCGCGGGTTGCGAAAATCTACACGCGCACGTTCTCCGACAGGACTTCGCTAAAAATTGCGGTCAAAGAGTGTGGCAACAAGGGCTGCGAAGATATGAACTCATGGGACGTGAGCAAGGTCACGGACATGTCCTATTTGTTTCATCGCATCTATCCTAAGGTCGACATCTCTGAGTGGGATGTGAGCAGTGTCACCAACATGGGGTACATGTTCTCCTCCGCTTCTTTCAACGGCGACATCTCCAAGTGGGACGTGAGCAAGGTCACGAACATGGGGGGCATGTTCTCCTCCGCTTCCTCTTTCAACGGCGACATCTCCAAGTGGGACACGAGCAAGGTCACGAACATGCAGAGCATGTTCTTCAACGCCAAGGCTTTCAACGGCGACATCTCCAAGTGGGACACGAGCAAGGTCACGAACATGCAGAGCATGTTCTTCAACGCCAAGGCTTTCAACGGCGACATCTCCAAGTGGGACACGAGCAAGGTCACGAACATGCAGAGCATGTTCTCCTCCGCTTCCTCTTTCAACGGCGACATCTCCAATTGGGACGTGAGCAAGGTCACCAAGATGGGGAGCATGTTCTCCTCCGCTTCCGCTTTCAACGGCGACATCTCCAATTGGGACGTGAGCAAGGTCACCAACATGGGGACAATGTTCAAAGGCGCCAAGGCTTTCAACGGCGACATCTCTGGATGGGACGTGAGCAGTGTCACTATAATGACATATTTATTCAGCTACGGAAGCTACGGCTACGGAAGCTCGAATTTCGACCAAGACTTATCGAATTGGAATCTTTGCAAGCTGACGAAAAAATCCATGCGTTCTTATCAACTCTCGCAATTTAAAGCGGGCATATCAAATTTGAAGGAGGAGCACAAGCCCCGTCTCGGTCATTGCGTTATGTCAACATTTTCCAACGGTGATATGCTCCGTCTCGCCGTTAAATCGTGTCTCGCCAAAGACTCGGTGAAGGGCTGCGAGAATATGAACTCCTGGGATGTGAGCAAGGTCACCGACATGTATCAAATGTTCTATGGTGCCTCTGCTTTCAATGGCGACATCTCCAATTGGGACGTGAGCAGCGTCACGAACATGAGAAACATGTTCCAATTCGCTTTCGCTTTCAACGGTGACATCTCCAAGTGGGACACGAGCAAGGTCATCCAAATGGGGGGCATGTTCTACTACGCCAAGGCTTTCAAGGGCGACATCTCCAAGTGGGGCGTGAGCAAGGTCACCACCATGAGGGTCATGTTCCAAGGCGCCTCCGCTTTCAACGGCGACATCTCCGAGTGGGACACGAGCAAGGTCACCACCATGAGGAGCATGTTCATGAACGCCAAGGCTTTCAACGGCGACATCTCCAAGTGGGACGTGAGCAAGGTCACCAACATGGGGGACATGTTCAACGGCGCCACGAAATTCAAGCAAGACCTCTCCGATTGGGTCATGTGCAACGACGACGGCACGCTCACGCTCACGCTAAGGAACCGTATGTTTGCCAATGGCGTCATGCCGGAGTCGTACAAACCGCGTCCGCTCGTGAGCTCGTGCGTGAAATCGGACGCTTCTGTGGGCTTGTGCAAGACAAAACAATCGATCGACTCGGAGACCTGGCACTCCCTCGTCGTCGCGGTCTCGGCCACCTCGGTGGACTTGTACGTCGGCGGCGAAAAGATGTGCACGGTGGAGACGCCGAACGGGTCTTACTTTGACGGGACCGAAGACATACCCGTGTATACGCAGTGCCGCGGGAACGAGTGCCGTGGGGGCGGCGACAAATCACGGAGCCTCGCCGCCCCGCACTTGCCCGCCGCGGCGGTCACCGACGTGTACGACATGCGCGTTCAGTTTGGAGCTGCGTCGATCGATCCCGCCGATCTCGTGGCGGCTATCGCCGCGCGAGCCGCGTTCGAGCCGCCCAACCCGGACGCGTGGAAGGCTCGTTGTCTGCCGGACGGGTGCGAAGAGCCGAACATGTTCGTGAACCACGTCCCGATTCCCCAGGGCAGATGGACTCGCATACCGGATCCTCGCTCGTTGAAGCTCTACGGATGCAAAGACGGCTCTTGCGCAGACCCTCACTGGTGTTGCGAGGGAAAGCACCTCGGTTGGAGAGGCGGACGGGATAAATTCGGGTATCCCAATTGCGCTAAACGCAAATCCATCAACCCTATCACGAAGAAGTACGACATCTGCTGCGACGGCCTCGAGCGCGAGTATGATCCCAAGAGGTACACCTCGAAGAGCGAGTTCGACGACATCAAAGCGAAACGAGCTCATATGGTCGCGAGCGGCGATTGCGCGGTGGACGCACCGGCTGGGTGCTTATCCCAAATACATGAAGGGTTCGCCGGCGCGTGTCCTTTGCAAGACACAAAGGCTCTGAGGTGGGGAAACAAACATACGAAGGGCGGGCAGTCCGGGTGGGGAGGCGGCTCGGAGTGGTCGACCTCAGGGGAAGACATAACCGCGTCGTCGTACACCGATTTCAAAGTCACCGCGGACGGAAACATCCACTTCGCCTCTGGGGACGACGATAAGCACCATATTCCGTGGGATTACGACGGGATGTTCGCTATCCTCAGAGGCAAAACCGCAACGTGCGAGCTGACCGGGTTGTGCGGCGAGGATTTCGATAAGCGATCCTACGCCGGCCGCTTCGAACTCGACGACGCCGGGTCGATACCGAAGTGGCGGTCGCGAGACGTCATACACGGCGCCAGAATCTACAAGACAGGCGACCACGAGGACATCGTCATCCTTCACCCGAACAAGGTTTGGTTAACAGACCGAAATGGATGGGCGTTTGATCGAGAGACGGACAGGGGCAAACTGTATTCGTTCCGAAGCTGGCGCAAGGAAACCAAACACAAACCGGGCGCGTGGGTGGGAAGGGACGGCGTCGACGACGCCGAGAACCCCATCGGACAGTATGCCATGCTCAGTGGAAGGAGCGTCACGCATTACGGCGTCGCCGCCAAGGGGTGGGGGTTCGCGCATCGGCGGTTCATCGACGGTTCCAACACGTTGCAAAGCCCGTACATGGACCTAGCGACGTCCCAGGCGAAGTCCCCGTGGTTGTGCTCGGACATCCTTGGAGACATGTTCTCGCCTGACGGCGGGTACACGTATTACGCGGTGATGCAGATCGGGTACAACCCAGCGACGGAACCGGCGTGGCGGTGCCTAGACGAGGCTGGGGAGGGGGCGGACACCACGCACACGTACGAGATCTTCGGTATCCGCCGGCTCGTCACGGACGAGTGCAAGCCGCTCACGTCGCCAGCGACGCACTACGGGTTCGCCTCGTATCTTGGCAACATGTACGGGGTGGACACCAAAGTGACGAGCGCGGTGTCTCGGCGCGACGGCGATTTCCTCCTCGGCGGGCAAATGGGCGCCCTAAACGCGCTCGGGTCGAACACGTCTTTGGCTCACACGGATTTGACCGAGGAGGCGTCTGGGTGCGCGGACACGAAGAATCCCATGCCTGGAATTTTCAACGAATCGACTGGGCATCAGTGCATGGCGCAAATCTTAACACTCGAGGGCGCTGGGTGTGGATACGACGGCGCCCCCGAGCTCTCGTGCGGCTCGCCCAAGTCCGTGTCCTACGTCGGAAGCAACGCCACGGAGCACATGCGCATATCGAACGAAACCGGGACGCTGATCATCGCCGGCCCAGACGGTGTCCTCGGTTTGAACCACGAAGCGAACGCCGTGCTGTGGAACGCGTGCGCAAAGTGCGACGGTGGCGTTTCGAACCCCAAATGCGCGCCTTTATGCGGTTTACATCCGGGTAAGATCCGCGTGGCCATCGGACCGAGAGGCCGAGTCGCGGCCGTGCTCGCGTTCGGAAGCGAACCTTGCCTCGTCAACAATGGTTACATAGTGTGCCCCGCCCGGACATCTCCTACGCTCGTCGTCGTCTTGGACGTGATCGGTGGTGGGAACGAAATGGCTCGCCTCGAGGTGGATCATTTCAAGCAGGAAGGGAAGGTAGGGGATGATTTCCCGCTCGATGTCGCCGTCTCCGACGTCGACGGATTGAATTCGGGGGTGTACGTCGGTGGATTCAAACAAGCGATGGTGCATCACACGCCACCAGCGCCGGAAGCGCCGTACGATCGGCTCACGCGAATCGCGTTCTTGCGCAAGTTCGACGCAAACGTTCGCGCGGGCGAACGCGCGGAGTATGCTTTGAGATGGAGCACGTGGGACTACGCGGGGTCGGACCTGGACGAGCGCGACGGCTCGGACACGCAAATCACGCAGATGGTATTGGATCGCTCCGGCCGCCTCGTCGTCGGCGGCGAGACGAACGGCTTCGAGAAAGAATCCCTCCACTTATGCCTTCCTGGTTCACATGCTCAGATCATCACCGCACACACCGTGTTTATTCACGACGGCTCTAAACAGCTCGGCTCTCACGTCGTCGCTAACCGAATCTCGAAGCGGCCGAAAGAAACATTCAGGGGCACAAACCCTAACTCTGACCTCGGCGGGCTCGTCGACCAGCTCCACGCCAAGGTGGCGTACGTCGCGATCGTGGACCCCGTCCTCGGCGTCGTCCTCAAAGGGCAGTTTCTCATGTCGTCGCCGATTGGAGGCATGCTGGCTTGTCCGGACTACTCAAAGACCGCAGCCCCATATTACGCGGTTTACGGCGTCACGCTCAAGGCGCTCGACGTCGATGGCAAGGGGAACATCGTTTTCGGTGGCGAGATGCCCGCCGGCGCGATAAAAGACTTAGCTGTTCTAAAAACGAACAACCGCTTGAACAACAGAGATTTTGAAGGCTCCGATAAGATGGCGTCGAAACCGTACATTGCTATCATGGATCCTAATTTGATCACCCGCCCGAAGTGGACGTACGTCCCCGGGAAGGCGTCAGGCAAGGTGACTGGCATCGCCGGCGGCGTGTACTGCCCCGATGACGTCTACCACTTTGGCGCGTGCACGTCCGCGTTGCTCGTGGAACAGCCTCCGTCGGAGATCGATTTTGGGAAATCTGGCGCATTTTATACCACCGCGAACGCGCTGCAGGTGCGTTCTATACACTGGTCCCCATACGACCGCGTTGGCGTGGTGAACGCCGTTCCTTAAGGACTTTCCCCGTCTCATCTCTCCGCCCAACCCTCGCTTTCAACATTTGACCTCGACGTTTTTCAACTCCACCCCGACATCGCCCTAGGTTTGGGGCGAGAACTCGAAATACGGAAACAAGTGCCCGATGAAACGTAGCGGCGATGAAGTCACGGATTTCGCTACGGGTCGTGATTGCGAAAAGTCGGACGCGTACGCGGTGCTGTTCCGAGGTCCTTCGCAATTGGCTAGCTTCGAGGTCTGCAACCCTCTCGATTTCAAAGAGCCCCCCGTGAAGCTGTTGTGGGCGCACATGAACATGGCGGGCACCGCGGTCGACCTCTTGTTCGACGTCGACACCGACCGCGGCGAGACCGCTGGGCTCACCCTCGGAGGCGCGTACTCTTGCGATAAACTCTTCCTTCGCGAAAGCGCGGTCGTGTTAGGCGAAGGGTGCATAGGCGCGTTCATCGACAAACGCTTCGTCCGATTGTATCTGGTCGTCGGCGAACACAACGTCACCGAGTCGAGCGACGGCGTGTCCGACGGAACGACGCTCAGCCTGCGCGGCGGCGTCGTATATCACGACCGCTTCAGAGAACGAGGAAACAGCTCCACCGCCTCTGTCGTGGTGACAAGACGTGCGGGAGAGCCCATCGCGGTCGTCGCGGATGTGACTACCTCCAAAGGTTCTTATGCGTTCCCTTCGTCGTCAGGGAACCATTCCACGATCAAATACACCGGGAGATTCGCTGGTCGGTACTACTCAGACAGAAATCCATACGATCTTCCATGGACGTCACCGGTGATAGTAAACCAACAGAAACTGTTCAACGAGCAATGCTACCACCCTGAGAAAACTGCGTACGACGACAAAATCGTGCTCCACGCGGATCGTTCCACCGGCGCGATCGGGGATGTTCCTTTGCGATTCAAGTGGAGCCTGAAACCCGAATCTGTGAGAAGAAGTGTCTGGACGGATCCTAAGTGCAATCCCGCAACTACTAATTATTGTCCGCACGTTTACATCAAACCGCAGACCGAGCAGGAGAAGGAGTCGGTGAGGAAATTGGAGGCATTTGTGTCTTCGCAACCTCGCAAACATACGCTGCGAATCCCACGAGAATTCTTCCTTGCAGATTGCCCTTGGGCTTGGGAGTACATTTTCAACGTCGTCGCGTACAACAAAGAAGGTCACGACGTGGATCGCGGCGCGGTCGACCCTTATACCGGTCAACTTGTGCACGATCCTCACGCGGACACCGCAACGGCGACTATAAATATCTTCCCAGGTGGTTCGTGCGATGAAAGAAGTGTGCCATCATCGCCGAAGCTTGTTTTCAGGTATGGGCCTCACAATCCTCACAGCATAGCAATAGATTCTCCGCCCGCGATCTTCACCCCCGCGTCATTGCGCAAATCATTTACTCAGTTGGCACTCGTGCGCGAATGGACGTACGACCGCCGATGGAAATACTCCGACCTCCCCGAGTGCAATCCCCCAGTGTCGGTGACGTGGGCGGTGAAGCCAGAGTACAACTCCGAAATGTACGCTACGTTCCCCAAGTCCCGCGTCGCGGGATGGCCCACCCCTACGGGATTGCACCCTGAAGTCGTCGCGCAGGAGGCAAAGCTGCAGAAAATCGTCGCTGCGACGCGGGGGATGGTGTCCGGCCGCCTATCACGGACACTTTTCTTCGCCGCCCGGCAGTACCACTTCACTTCAAACTACTCGATATTTTTCAACGACACGTGGCACAACGACACGGTGTATGACGTGCACGGCTTCCCAGGGCGTGTCATGCGAGCGGGTTATGCGGGTATAAAATCGATCATCGTCGGTGGCATGGGCGGAGACCCCATGACGGACTACTTCAAGCCAATCGACGCGAACGGCGGTGATTTTTCGTACTCACCCGTAACGTTCGACGCGTCTTCGTTGTATCCTTCGGTCTCGCGTGCGAACACCGGTGCTTTCATCGTCGATAAAACCGAGGAGGTGAACGTCACGACCGCGCCTTTGCGATTCGTCGATCCGGACTGGCGAACGGACACCCACGCGCTCAGACACGACTGGACGTGCGAGGATTTACTCGCGGACCGCCCGACGTGCCACCTCCGCGGCATGACGAAGAAACTCAAGGACATGTATGGAATATTCGTGGTCGACGACATACCCAGTGGGAGCCCGCTGACGTTGCCACCAAACACGATGGGACCGAATTCGGCGTACACGTTCACGATGCTGACGTCCAAGACTCACCGCTCGTCGAGAGGGCCTGATAAGGTTCAGCTCGTGACGGGGAACAACACGTGCCCGAGCGCGAACATCGAGCCGACGCCGAAGTCGATCAACCATCAATTCTTGTTTCGGATCTACGGCGACGGAGTAAGCGCTTTAGGCCGCGTGCAGTTCAGGTGGAGCATCGTGGACACGAGCCCGGCGACCGCGACGACGCTCGCCGTTCCCGTGTACACGCACTGGCAAGACAAGGGGTACATGTCGATCGTCAAAAATACGATGAACCCCGGCCGCGAGTACACGCTCACGCTGACCACGCGCGTCGCCGGCGTGGATAACGGATGCGAAGGACAATCGGAGAGAATCCTGGTGACGAACGCGCCGCCTCGGTCCGTGGGCGAAGGCGTCGTCGTCGAACCCGCGATCGACGGGATTGAATTTGAAACTAAATTCTCCGTCGATTGCGGCGAATGGGTCGACGCGGATAAAACGCTCGAGTATCGCCTCGCGTACTGGTACGACTACGACGTCTTCGCCCCGCGTTGGATGTGGCTCACAGAGCTTCAGGAAGGTCACGCTGTTTTCGAAGACGTCTTGCTCCCTCACAATCGACGCGCTGGTGGACGCACGAAGATTCGATGCGTCGCGTTCGACGACGAGGGCGCGTTCGGAACCTCGGTCACCACCGTGAAGGTCGCCGCGCACGCGAACATCTCCGCGGCGGTCGACGACGTATTCGTCATCGGTTCGCACCTCGAGCACCTCCACGTCTTCCCGGCCGCGTTGCGTAGGCTGCAGGAAGTGGATAAGCTGCGACACGCGGTGGCGGCGCAACGGCGCCGCCGCGCGCTCTTGGGCGAGAACATCGAACCGTCGTCGCCGTCCCCTCCTAGTCCGTCCGTGGGGACCGAGTTGAAAAAGGCGCTAGACGTCGTTCGAGGCGTCCTGGCGAGGTGCAACGGCGGCATCTCCGAGGACATCATCGAGACGGTGCTCGAGCTATCAGACACGTACCTCACGACGAGCTGTGAATTCGCGTCGTTCGACCCCGGCCGAGCGTCGAGAGACGTCCCGATCCAAGCGCTCTTGCCCGTCGTCACTCGCGTCGCGCACGACTGGCCTGTCGAGCAACGAAAGTACGCCGCAGCGGCGTCGCGCGTGAACATCAACGCGAGTCCAGAGTCGAACGCGGAGAGCGACGAAGACTGGGCTCGCCTCGCCTCGGCGTACGCCGCCGCGGCGCGTCTCGTGTCCCACCGGAGTTCCGGCGTCGACTCGGTGAAGATGCTGCGTGGCGCCGCCGCCGCGGCTGTCGCAAACGAAGAAACGTGCGACGCGCCTGTCACGACGCGAACGATCGCCATGCGCGGCGGGGGCGGTGGGAAGCGTAGGACGCTGTATTCCCGCGCGACCTTTTCAGGCACCGTCGCGGCGTACAACGAAAAGCTCTCCGGGGGCGCGTCGGAGTCGTCGTCCGAGTGGCCGAGCCACATTCCGACGTTCAGCGTTTCCGGTGCCTTTCGTTCGACGCGCGACAACGAAGCCGGCGCGGCGCCGACTATCATCAAATCCGACGAGTGCGTCACGTTCAGCGTCGGCGCGATTCCGTCGAGGGCGTTCGAGACCGCCGACGTCGACGTCATCATCGTGAGCCCGGTCGTCGCCGTCATACACGTGGTGGATCAGTTCCTCGGTCAACTGAGCGATCTAAATCCTCACGGGGTACGAGACGTCGTCGCGACCGCGCGACTCGCGTTCCACGGAGGGCGCTTCCTTCGAAACGAGAAAGTGTTCGTCGCGAAGAACGCCACGTCAATCCGCTCGCGCATGTACTGCGCGCACATGCGAACGACCGCGACGGACGGCTCGGACGTCGCCGTCGAGTCGCCTGCGTTTACCGGCGGCGTTTCCGTCGCCGCTCCCGCGTGCGTGCTTCTCGACGCCGTCGAAGGGTACGATTACGATTGCGTTTGCGACCAAGTCGGAGCCGTCGCGCTAGCGGTGGCCGGGCCGTTCGACGAATCCGAGTGGACCGTTCACGAGTGCGAAGGCGACCAGTGCGCGACGTGCTTCGACGGCGTGCGAAACGGAGACGAGGAAGGCGTCGACTGCGGCGGCGCGTGGTGCGGCACCTGTTCGAATGCTGAGCAGAGTCGAGTCCTCGACGCGGGGCCGTGCGCGAACATTCGCGCAGGAGAGGACGACGAGCGACCGACCGTTTCGAACCCGCGCTCGCTCGTCGATTCGAGACGCGCGAGTCTCGACGAAGTTGATGAGACGTCGGTCACGACGACGTACGTGATCACGGGCATGTCCGCGGCGAAGGCGGATGTGCAGTTGAATTTTGTAGAAAACGTCGTGAAGTCGCGCCTGAGCCGAGGGATTAAATTCCATTCGATCGCGCCGTCGCGCGTCTCCGCGGAGATGAGCGAGGACGGCACGTCCGCGACGCTCGTCTTGAAGTTCATTGGTTTCGTCGGGAAGGACCCGAGAGGCGTGAAGAGGTTTTCGCAAATGTCCGCGGGACCGCGGACGATGAGGGCGGTGAACGTGATCATGAAAAAGCGCGGGACGCTCGTCGTCGCCGCGAATTACAAAACCGATTCCGTCATCTCGTGGAGCGACGGGCACGCGAAGGCGCTCAAAGGACGAATCGGGGGGTTGATTAGAAAGGCGAAATCGGCCGCCGCGGCCGGCAACCAAGCCGCGCGAGCCAAGTTTGCCCGCGGGATCGGGTACTTCAAAGCGCTCCTAAACGAACCGCCGCGCGCGGTGAACGAGACGGTTTCATCGAGCGCGGCGTCTGGAAGATCGAACGCCGCGACGGAGTCCAGAGAAGACCATTTGTTCCGCCTGCAATATCCGTCGCCGCCACCTCATCCTCCACCCCTACCTCCGGCTGCGCCGCCGCCGGCGCCTCCGCCGCCTTCTCCGCCTCCGCCGCCCCCGGCGAGGAAATTTCATAACAAGGCTGAGCTCATCGCCGCCATCAAGGAATGCAGGGACGAATGCGCCGCCGCCGATATTAACCGATGGGACGTCACCGCAGTGACGGACATGAGCAATTTGTTTTTTATTAACGGAAATTTCAACGGCGACATCTCCGGGTGGGACACGAGTAAGGTCACGAGGATGAGGAACATGTTCTACTACGCCAAGGCTTTCAACGGCGACATCTCCAAGTGGGACACGAGCAAGGTCACGAACATGCAGAGCATGTTCTACTCCGCTTCCTCTTTCAACGGCGACATCTCCGGCTGGGACGTGAGCAAGGTCACCAACATGGGGGAGATGTTCTCCAACGCCGAGGCTTTCAACGGCAATATCTCCAAGTGGGACGTGAGCAAGGTCACCAACATGGGGGAGATGTTCTCCAAAGCCAAGGCTTTCAACGGCAATATCTCCAAGTGGGACGTGAGCAAGGTCACCAACATGGGGGAGATGTTCTCCAAAGCCAAGGCTTTCAACGGCAATATCTCCAAGTGGGACGTGAGCAAGGTCACGAAAATGAAGAGCATGTTCATTGGCGCTTCCTCATTCAACGGCGACATCTCCAAGTGGGACGTGAGCAAGGTCACAAACATGGGGGGCATGTTCCTGTCCGCTTTCGCTTTCAACGGTGACATCTCCAAGTGGGACACGAGCAAGGTCATCCAGATGGGGGGCATGTTCTACAACGCCAAGGCTTTCAACGGCGACATCTCCAAGTGGGACGTGAGCAAGGTCACGGACATGTCCTATTTGTTTCATCGCATCTATCCTAAGGTCGACATCTCTGAGTGGGATGTGAGCAGTGTCACCAACATGGGGTACATGTTCTCCTCCGCTTCTTTCAACGGCGACATCTCCAAGTGGGACGTGAGCAAGGTCACGAACATGGGGGGCATGTTCTCCTCCGCTTCCTCTTTCAACGGCGACATCTCCAAGTGGGACACGAGCAAGGTCACGAACATGCAGAGCATGTTCTTCAACGCCAAGGCTTTCAACGGCGACATCTCCAAGTGGGACACGAGCAAGGTCACGAACATGCAGAGAATGTTCTACTCCGCTTCCTCTTTCAACGGCGACATCTCGAACTGGGACGTGAGCAAGGTCACGAACATGGAGAGAATGTTCTTCAACGCCAAGGCTTTCAACGGCGACATCTCCAAGTGGGACACGAGCAAGGTCACGGACACGGCGTACATGTTTTATGGCGCTCGGACTTCAACGGCGACATCTCGCGCTGGAATCTCTGCACCGTGAGGTCTAGTGATAAGATGTTCCATATGACAGCGCTTTCCGAGGATCACAAGGCGCATCCAGGAGAGTGTGAACTATGACGCAGATCGTGACAGAGATCGCCCCATCCTTCCTTCAGACGTTTCTCGCAAACGCGTCCCTCGTGGATGTGCCGCGCTCGTGGTGGTGAGATGCGAAATCCCCCCGCCCCGCGTTATCGCGCGACGGAATCAGAGAGATCAAACAGTCTGCGCGTGGGCGGCGATGCGGGAACCTGCGTTCGCGTGGCGTGGATACGATCCGTGATCTACCCTACCCGGGTTGGTGTATACACGAGCGGCGGCTGCGGGGAGCGGCGGCGCGTTTGTTTGTCCGAGGGGTAAGGGCAACGACTAGGGTTCGTGCGCTAAATTGTGTAACCTCCTTTTCGTGTGATTTTCTCACGACTACGTGTATCTTCACTTTGATAGCTAGCCAGGGTGTCAAAATAACTTTTTTGCTTTCAGCGTTGGTCGATGTATCGATCAAACAAAATAATTCATCGCGTTTTTTCAAACGATACTTGACCGAGGCGCAACTTCAAGCGCGCGTCTTGGGCGGTGTGCGGGGGTAAGTGAATACTACGGGGCTTTCCTAATTTGGGAGATCAGTCAAGTTCAGTCATTTCCAGATTTCAGGCGATTTTTTGGGCAAAATGGGGGTCAGGCGACCCTAGACCAAAAACACGGGGAAATCGCCAGGCAGACCCAAAATGATGGGTCTTTGACGGCTTTGAAAGAATACTATACACCGAGAAAGTCCCGTGATTGCTATATCCTATGTTGACTATGTAGATATGTATACTCTTTTTCTTTTTTATATAGAGTGTAATCCGTAAGGAGGGAGAGAGAGAACGGATTAGGAGTGTGAGAAAGAAAAAAAAAACATACCCTACAGCCAACATAGCCAACATTAAGGTCTGGCGGTCTCCCCCCCTGTCTCAAAAACAGACCCCCCTTTAGAGACCAAAAAAGCCCTACATAGATATTTGGGTCTGGCTTTCTCTCGTCCTCTGTGCTTGTTTCGTGGATGGTATGAAATGGGGTCTCACAGAAGGCTCACAGAAGGTATAGAAGCCCCATAGAAGACCCCCGTTTTTTAGGCGTTTTTTCGTGTGATTTGGAGACCCCCATTTTTAGGTGATTTCGTGTGATTTTCTAACCCCCGAAATTGGACGATTTTCGTGTGATTTTCTAACCCCCCAAATTGGACGATTTTCGTGTGATTTTCTAACCCCCCAAATTGGACGATTTTAACCCCCGAAATTGGATGATTTTCGTGTGATTTTCTAACCCCCGATTTTTGGTTTTGCGACCCCCGATTTAGGTGGTTTCCCGTGTTTTTGAGGTGTATTTCAACAGCTCAAAAACACTTCGCAGGGCTTAAAGAGGTGCTACAGAGTTCCGTGATATTTGCGTCAGCGAGGTTCACGGAGATTTGTAGAGGTCTGGGTCGCTACGCTCCAGATATGCCCCCGAAGTCTCGTGATTTTCGTAAGGTTTCAGCATACTTTTTGTGAGCTGTCGGGAGGTTTTTGAAAGGCCTTGGGAGGTCTCAAAGTTCCGTGATTTCTGCGTCAGCGAGGCTTACGGCGGTCTTAGAGGTTCTGTGTCGCTACGCTCCAGATACGCCCCCAAAGTTTCGTGATTTCCGTAAGGTTTCGTGATACTTAAAGAGCTGTCGGGAGGTTTTTGAATGGTTTTGGGAGGTCAAGAAAAGGGTGATTTTTGGTTTTGAGGAGGCATCACTTAGGTTTCCAAAAACCCTAAAATTGATACAAAAATCACCTATCAAATATAAGTTTAATAGGGAAGGCCTACGCCCTTTAAGCCCTGAATTAGCGTTGATGCGACAGAGTTAAGGGTGAAATGAACCCGAAGGGTTCAACCCTTTAAGCTCCGTCAATTCACGCTAATTCAGGGCTTAAAGGGCGTAGGCCTGTACCCCTCGCCGCAGTTTCAATCTACCCGTCGCCCTCTCGGAACCCGTTCCCGTGCCCGCGCCACCCCCGCGAGCTCCCCCACGTGCGCTGTTGCACCTTCAAGCCGTACCGCTGTATTCTCTCCTCGACGACCGACTCGACTTTCGAGAAGAAGTTCGTGATGTCCCCGCCGTCGCCGAAGCGGTCGATGTACGGGCCGTACATCGGGCGCAAGAACCCGATCGCGACGAGCGCGACGATCATCGTCGCGAGGCACCGGCGCGCATTCTTCGTCCCCTTGTCGTGCGCCACGCGCGCGCGCGCGGAGAAACCCGCGACGTCAGATTCGGCGAACCCCGCGTCGATTTCACCGAGATTCGACGACCGCGCCAGCAGCGTCTCTCGAATATCGACGTCGTTCCGGCTGTTCGTTCCGGGGCGCATCGTCACCGACCGCCCGGGGCGTCGCATCCCGCTCGCGTCTCGCATCGCGAGGGCTGCGCGCGCGGCGAGCCGCGCGAGCGAGGACTGGGACTCGCCGAAGTTTAACAACGCTCATCAACGTGTTTGGTTCTGTCCTCCCAGTTCTTTTTTCATCAACGATTTTCGTTCGCTCTCGTCCGTCTTCTCTCGCTCACGCCGCCGCCGCCCCCTTCCCGCCGTAGTCGATCTCTCCCATCACCCAATTGAACGGCTCCGAATCCTCCCGCACGGACGCGAGCGCGTCCTCGAACGGCGGCCAGAAAAACGCATCGCTCCCGCGCTTCTCCGCCGCCGCCGCCGCCGCCGCGGCTTTCCGGCTCGCCTCCGTCTCCTCCGCCGCGGCGGCGACGAACGCTTCTTTGCCGAACGCCTCGTCATCGCCGTCGCCGCCGACGATCCGCGCGAGTTTATCCACGAGCACGTCCGCGGTGACGTCCTCCCTCGACGTCGCGAAGTGATCGCACGACGTCGAACCGAGCACGGATCGCATCTTCGACAGCGCCTCCTCCGCGTCTCGCCGCCGCGTCGCGGAGACGTCTTCGCCGATCCAACGCAGGAAAATGAACTTCCGACGTCGGCGCTTCCCGATCCCGAACGTCATGCGAATCAGGCCAAAGAACACCGCGTCGGCCGCGAGGTACCGCGTCAGCTTATGCAGCCCGTTGGAATCCGCGGCGAACAGACGCGGTCGCCCCGTCTCCGGGGTGAGGTCGCACAGCAACCAGTTCATCGTCCCGTGTTCCGCGCGCAATATCTCGCACGCCTCCGCGACGGTGACCTCGCGCCCGCCCGTGAGCGCGTGGCCGACGTCCGTGGGATACACCCCGGGGAAGTACGCGCGCGCGTCGTCGGAGCCTCCACCGCCGGTCCCGGCGGCGTCGCCGCCTCGATACGCGGCCATGAAGTCGCGGCGTTCGCGTTCTTCCTTCTCTCTCTTCCGCAGCGTCAACGCCTCCAACGCGCGCTTCGCGTCCGCGAGCTGCGCTTTGACGTCCGCCCGCATCGCGTCCACGTTGCGCGCGTCCACGACGACGGTGCGGTGCAGCGCGTCGACGACCGCGTCGATCGTGCACTCGTCTTTGGACGTGAACACGACCTCCGCGCTGGCGGTGCCGCCTTTACGCTGCAGCAGTTCCTGCGTCTCGGCGGCGGCGGCGCGGCGGGCGTGAGGAACCGAACGAAAGTCAGAAGGTCGAGGTCGGGGGGGTGGCTCGTCGTCGTTCGCGCGCGCGTCGGCGTCGCGCGTGTCGAGGACGGCGACGCACCATGACCTCGGCTTTCTGCGCGTTCGCGCGGCCGCGCTTGACCGTCGGGCATTCCTCGCCGTTCCAGTGCACGGCGACGTATTTCTGTCGCGAGAGAACGCCGCCCACCGACGCCGCGCCCACGTCGCAGCGGAGAAGACCGAAGCACACCGTCTTGGGGTCCAGGAACGTCGCCATCTCTTCCACGCCGCCGACGCCGCGACCGACGCACTTCAGAGCCACGGGCATCGCGAGAGGGATACGGCGCGGGGAACGCGCGCGCGCGGGGGCGCCGCGCGTTGTGCGCGCGCGAGGCGCGCGAAAGGTCGTGGTCGGAGAAGAAGTTTCATCGGACGAACCATCGGGCGCACGAACGGCGTACAGTACAGTAACATTCCTCGAGTGGTCTTAGACACTCATCACACCCGTAACGCTCTTCTTCACACGCGTAACGCTCGCCGCTCACACGTTTTTTCATCGCTCGCTTCATCGCTCCCCGTCGGCGTCGTCGTACGCGGCGCGAAGCGCGACGTACCTCCCTCCCGGGATCGCCATCAGCTGGTCGTGCGTCCCTTGCTCCACAACCTTCGCGCCGCCGCCGCCGACGTTTTCCAGGACGCAGATCCGATCCGCGTTTTGAATCGTGCTCAGACGGTGCGCGATCACGATCGTCGTTCGGTCGCCGCCGCGCTCGGCGAGGAGCGCGTCGAGCGCGGCTTGCACGAGCTTTTCGGACTCGTTATCGAGAGCGGACGTCGCCTCGTCGAGGAGGAGGATCTTCGGCGAGTGGATGATCGCGCGCGCGATCGCGATGCGTTGCTTTTGACCGCCGGATACCAACCCGCCGCCGACGCCGACATCCGCGTCGTAGCCGCCGTCCATCTTGGTGATAAACTCGTGCGCGTTTGCGATTTTCGCGGCGTGAACGACTTCTTCCCTGCTCGCCTCCGCGCCGCCCTTCCCTGCCGCGATGTTATCGTGCACGCTGCCGCTGAACAACGTCGGCTCTTGTTCGACCAAACCGATCTGACGTCTGAGCCACATCGGGTCGAGGTCGCGCAGGTCGACGCCGTCGAGCTCGACCGCGCCCGCGGCGGGATCGCGTCCTCCTCGCGCGAGGGTATCCTCGACGACGATCGAGTCGAAGTCCGAGCGCTTCACCGGCTCGTCGCCTCCCTCCGCGGCGGCTTTCGCTCGCTCCGCCTCCTCTTTCCGCGCTTCGACGACGGACTTCGTCGTCGGGTCGTAGAAGCGTTCGATGAGCTGCACCGCGGTGGACTTTCCGCTGCCGCTCTGGCCGATGAGCGCGATCGTCTCCCCGGGGTTGATGACGAGGTCCAAGCCGTTCAGAACCTTCGACTGCCGCTGCGGGTAGAAAAACTGCACGCCCTTGAACGCGATCCCGCCTTTAAACGCGTCCGGGGGAATGATCGCGCCCTGGCCGACGTCCGCCGCCTCCGCGACGGTCGCGGGGACGACGCGGCACTCCATGACGCCGCTCTCCACGGCGCCGGGCGGGCCGTCGATGAACGGCTTCGTGTCGATGCCCGGCTCGCGGTCGATGAGCGGGAAAATCCTCGACGCCGCGACGTTCGCCGCGCGCGCGTCCCCCGCGAACGCGGCCGCCTGCCCCGCGCCCGCGGCGCAGAAACCCAACGCCCACAGCGCCTTCATGAAGTCGTAAAAATCGAGCTCGCCGTCCGACATGAGTTCCGCGCCCCACCAGAACGCGAACGCGTAAAACAACATCGTGACCAGCTGCGCGACGCCAAACGCGAGCGACGTGAAGAACGCCTTGTTTCGCTCCTCCTTGTTCGGCACGTTCAAGAGCGAATCGTACAGGTCGTACACGCGCTTTTCGAGGCCGAACGCCTTCACCTCGCGAATCATCGCCGCCGACTCGCTGACGAGCGAAGCGCTCTGTCCTAACGACTCGAGCACCTCCGTCTCGCCGTTCGTGAGGTTCTGCATGTTCATCATCTCTCCGACCGCGAGCACGGGGACGCACGCGATGAGGACCAAGCCAAACTTCCACGACGCCTCGAGCGCGACGGAGAGACCGAACACGAGCGACCCGAACGTTTGCACGGCGCTGCCGAAGGATTTCCCCGTCGCGCTCTGCACCGCGCTCGTGTCCGTTCGCAAGTTGGACGTCAGCGCGCCGACGGAGTTCGCGGGGTCGTCGAAGAAGCCGACGTCTTGGCGTAATATCGCGCGGAATAAGTGCACGCGCAGACGCGTCGTGAGCCTCTCGCCGATGATGCCGAAGATCCCGCCTTGCGTCCCGGAGACGATCCACGAAAAAAACGCGATGCCGGCGAATATCCCCGCGAAGATGTACGCCCACTTGTAGATGCGGTCCGTGTCGTGGGAGTAAAACAGCGCGAGCATCTCGGCGAACACGAACGCGATGGAGGGGAAGATGCAGCCGTTCACGAGCGCGACGAACCCGCCGAACGCGAGGACGTTGTACTCGGGTTTGCTGTACGCCCAGATGCGCGCGGCTGGCACTGGCGGGAGCTTCTCCTCGTCGCTCGCCTTTTTCTCGTCGGCGTCGTCCTTCTCGTCGGCTTCCTTCTCTTCCTTCTCGGCGCTCAGCTTGACCAAGTCCGCCGCGGACGCGGACGGCGTCTCCCCCGCGCCCGCGAGCGACGCGGAAGACGCAGAACTGGCCTTCCCCTTGGACTTCCCGAGACCGACGAGGGAGCGGTACCGCCCGTCCTTCATCGCCATCAACTCGTCGTGCGTCCCGCGCTCGAGAACGACGGAGCCCTCCGCGGCGCCGCCGCCCGCCATCCCGCCGGCGGCGTCCTTCGAGCCCAACACGACGATCGCGTCCGCGTCGCGCACGGTGGATAGCCGGTGCGCGATGACGATCGTCGTGCGCGCGCCGCCTTTCACGAGGTCGTCCAGCGCGTTTTGCACGATCTTCTCGTTCTCCGTGTCCAACGCGGACGTCGCCTCGTCGAGGATGAGCACCGGCGGGTTTCGCAGCGCCGCGCGCGCGATCGCGACGCGTTGCTTCTGGCCGCCGGATAGTTTGCTGTTCTTCCCGCCGACGATCGTGTCGTACCCGTCCGGGAACGACGCGATGAACTCGTGCGCAGACGCAGCCTTCGCGGCGGCGACGATGTCTTCGATCGGGACGTCGGCCGCGTTCGCGCCGGCGCGACCGACGGCGATGTTTTCGCGGATGGAAGCCTCGAACAGCAGAGGCTCTTGCGAGACGACGCCGACGCACGCTCTCAAGTCGTCGATCCTCGCGCTCTTAATGTCGACGCCGTCCAAGGTGATCATCCCCGAGGTCGGGTCGTAAAATCGCGTCAAGAGGCGACCGATCGTGGACTTTCCGCACCCGCTCTCGCCGACGAGCGCGACGGTGCTTCCGCGTTCAATTTTCAGGTTCAGACCGACGAACACCGGCCTCGTGGCGTAGGAGAAACACACGTCCTTGAACTCGACCGCGCCGCTGACCTCGCTCGGCACGACCGCGACGCCCTGGGGGTCGCGGACGTCCGCCCCCGGGGTCCCGTCTGCGGGTTTTCGGTCGATGACGGCGTACAGCTCGCGCGCGGCGATTCTCCCCTTGATGATCGCCTCGATCGACGCGCCGCACTGCCCAAACATGAACCCGCCGATCAAGACGGAAAAGAACACCAAGATGACCGTCCCGCCGGTGACGCACGGGGACGTCCCGGAGCTCATCCCCCCGATCCCGCCGTTGGCGCGGTACCCGCACCCGCAGTTCGGATTCGTCAACGAATACCCGTCGATGATCGAGTAGTCTATGGCGCACGCGCACGTCAACAGCGCGTCGCCGCTGTATTTATTCCCAGTCTGAATGTCGTAACACAACGCGTCAGACAGCACCGCGTGCGTCCCCCACGTCGCGTCCGACTTGTCCGTGAGCCCCGACGGCGGGGGGTAATCCTTCAGCGCCGTCTCCGTGCTCTCCGCGATGAGGTACGCGCCGTACCAGAGTCCAAACGCGTACATGAAGAACATGGAACCAAACAGACCGCCGTTCGCGAAGGATATCCTCCACTGACACTTCGTCGCGTGCGCTTCCGCGCCTCTGAGGTGTCTCTCGTACCGCGCCGCCGCGGCCGGTTGATCGTTCAGCGCCGCGGTGACGCGCGACGACGTCAGTGACTCCACCGCGACGGCGCCGGCGTTTTCGTAATCCGGATTCGCCGCCGTCAGCGCGGTCGTCGCCTTGATTAAGAAGTACGTCGCGACCACGAGGAGGGGCAACCCCGCGCAGATCACGAGCGAGAGCTTCCACGAGAAGTAGAACCCGACGCCGAGACCTCCGACGCCGGTGAACGTCGCCTGGACAAACTCCCCGAGCTTCTTCGCGGTGCCGTTTTGAAGAATCTGAACCTTCTCGCTCGTCGCCGCCGCGAGCTCGCCCGCGCGCGCGGCGTCGAAGAACGCGACGTCCTGCGCGACGAGGGACGCGAGGTACGCGCGGCGGACGTTGTTCGCGCCGCGCGACGCGGCCCAAGACACGAACGCGAATCCGACGAACAGCGAGAATCCCAACACGCACGCGACGCCGACCATGAATAAGCACGCGTCCGCGGTCGTCTTCTTGACGTTCGCGTTGTTCGCGGAGGAATCGAGCAGCTCCCCGAACGCGATGTTTATCACGGGGAACGCGGCGCCGCCTATCATGCAGAACAGGACGCCGACCGCGAGCATCGCCTTCTCGCGAGGGCCGTAGAAGCGAAAGAGCGACAGGAAGGGCGCCATCTCCTGCTGTCCGCGATCTTCTCCGCCTTCCGCCGCCGCCTTCTCGTCGTCGCCGCCGCCACCATCCGTCGCGACGCCGTCCTTCCTGGGGACGATCGCGACGCCGGCGTGGAAGTCAGCGTCTTCGGTCTTGCCCATCGCGGCGTGCGCCCGCGCGGTGCGGATGTGAAGGCGAGCGACGCTACGTCACCCCGAACGCCCGAAGCGCGTCGTTCTCGGACGAGTCAACAACAGAACGCGCGGTCGGCCGACAGCTGGACAGCCGGCAGTGCGGGCGCGCCGCTGGCGCGGTCGCTCGCGCTCGCGTTCAGTGGAGACAGGACACAGGAGGCGGCGCCCGCATTTATTATTGGCGGCGGTGTCGGCCACGGCGGCGTCAGTGACCCCGACGCGCGCGAACGGAGAACGCCGCGCGGTGGATTCGGTGGCGTGGCCATGGCGACCCTCGTCGGCTTCGCCATGGACGACCCGATCGCGTCTCTGCACGCGAAGCACGCGCGGTCGGCGCAGCCGGAGTCGAAGCAGGTGTGCGTCGTCGCGGAGGCGATTGCGGAAATCTTACGACAGGAGAACATCGCGCCGTCCCCGACCGCGGTGTTCGCCGCGGTGATGTCCTCGCTCGAGCGCGCGGAGACGAGCGCGTCCCCAGAGGTATCCACCGCGATGCTCGTCGTCCTCGCGACCGCGCTGGAGCACGCGCCCGCGGGCCCGGTGCTCACGAAGCTCCCGGATTGCGTGAAAGTCCTGCTCGCGTCGGGAAGGGCGTTCCAGGAGCATCCCCCCGCGCTCCGCGGGGTCGTGCAGTGCATCGGCCTCCTCGTCGCCGCGCTCAGGGACGCGCCTCCGCCCGCGAACGACGGCGCGGACGGGGACTGGTCGCATCTCCAGAAAGCGTTCAGCGCCGTGTGCAACCTGTGCGTGGACTCCCGGCCGAAGGTTCGGAAGCAAGCCGCGGCGTCCGCGGAGGCGGCTTTGCGCGCGCTCAGAGGGACGCCGTACGCCTCGCACGCGAGCGCGTGCTTCGCGAAAGTCGCCGTCGCGACCGCGAGGGCGCCCGCGAAGGCTGCGCGCGATCTCGCGGAGATGCACGGCAGCGCGGGCGCGAAGGCTGCGGAGCGGCGCGCGCAGGCGGCGGCGACGGAGTGCCTCCATCTGTTGGGCGCGCTGAAGCGGACGCTGCGCGAGCTCGAGGAGCCCGCGGCGGGGGAGACCGCGAGCGCGGTCGCGGCGCTGCTCTCGCTAGGCGAGCCGCTCCTGACGCAGCACGCGTGCGACGCGCTGATGAGTCTGTTCGCGCAGACGGGCGCGGGCGCGGCGGCGGCGGCGGCGGCGCTCGCGGCGAGCGCTCGAACCTTTGGAAAAGGATCAAACGACGCGGCCGCGGCGCCGTCCGCGTCCGAGGCGTGCCGACTCGCGGCGAAGACCGCGGCGGCGGCGATCGCGCCGCTCGCGTCCGCGGCGCACGCGGAAGCCGCGCGACGCCCCATGCTCGCGGTCTCGCTCGTCCGCGCGCACGCGGCCGCGGTCAGACGGTTGCACGAGCTCGACCCCGCGGGCGCGGGCGGCGGCGCGTTGCCCGCGGCGGCGCACGAGCTCGTTAAGATGCTCAACAGCGTCCACGAGGGCGTCGCCATGGAAGCCGGCGCGTGCCTGTCCTCGCTCGTGACCAGGTGCGTGGACGCGAACATGGTGCGAGAGGGGATTAAGGCGATGGCGACCGCGCGAGCGGCGGGGCGGGCGGCGCCGACGCGGCCGCCGCCCGTCGTGGGCGTCGCCAACGCGTTGCGCGCGTCGTTGGGGTTCCGGTACCGAGCCGCGTGGCCGATCGCGCTGCCGGTCGTCGCCGCCGCGTTCGATCGGTTGGGGCCCGCGGCCGGGCCCATACTCGGCGGGTGCTTGGAAGCGCTGGGAGAGATGGGCGCGCACGGGGAAGGGTTGCAGTGCCGCGGACAGCTCACGTTGTGTCTCTCCGCCGCGGTGAAGGCGCTCGGGCCGGAGCAGGTGTTGTCCGTGCTGCCGCTGAGGCTCGAGGAGGGCGTCGACGCGGAGATCGCCGCGATCAGGAACGGCCGATCGAACGGGTTCGACCGCGACGGCGACGATGCGATGGAGACGGACGCCCCCGGCGCGGAGCTGGACGAGAACGGCGGGAACGTCGCCGGCGCCGCGGGCGCGCGGCTGTGGCTCGTCCCTCTGTTGCGTCAGGCGTTGAGAGGTGAGACTGCTTCCCATACGACCCCGTTCGCGTGGTGCACGCCGTTCCTTAAGGACTTTTCCCGTCGTCACTCTTCACCCGCGCTTCCCTTTCAATGTTTGACCGGTAAGACGTTCGACTGACCGATCGATTCACCCAGGTTGTCGCGTCGGGTATTTCACCGAGGAGATGCTCCCGATCGCGCGGCGGTTGGGCAAGCGCGCGGTGGAAGCGAAAGCCGCGGGGCGAGCGTTCGAAGCGCAGCGATGCGCCGCGGGGGAGTCCGCGCTGTGGTCGCTGCTTCCCGCGTTCTGTCGGTGGCCCGAGGACGCCGCGGAGTCGTTCCCAGGACTCGCGCCCGCGCTCGGAAACGCGTTGTCGTCGCGCGCGGACCTTCGAGGGCCGCTCACGGAGGCGCTGAGAAGGTTGATCCAACAAGCGAGGGCGGCGATCAACGCGGACGCGAAGGCGAAGGCGAACGCGGACGCGGGCGCGGACTCAGACGGCGAGGAGGAGGAGGAGGACGACGACGACGAGGACGAGGAGGACGAGGACCGCGCGCGCGAAGCCGCGGCGGCTGCCGCTATTTTAGAAGACAGGCCGGATTGGTTCAGCACCGAAATCGCGGAAGCGCAAGCCGCGGCGGTGGCGAAGTACGCGCGCAACTTCCTGCCGATTCTGTTCAACCTCTTCGTCGCGGCGCCGCCGGAACGCCGCGGCGAGTTGAGCGCGACCGTGGGGTGCTTCGCGCAAGTCACGGACGCGACGTCCCTCGGCGGATTTTTCCGCACGGTGCTGAAGAAGCTCGTCAAGGTGACCTCGGACGCGGAGAACGCCCCGGACGCGCTCACGGAGGGCGGCGCCACGAAATCCGCGCGCCGGTGCACGTTCATGGACCTCTCCTTAGCCATGGTTCCCGGTCTAGACGCCCCCGCGAGGGACCTGGTCTTCAAAGCCGCGAGACCGGCCACCGGGGAGAAGGACGCGGCGGTGCAAAAGCGCGCGTACAAACTCCTCGCCGCGTGAGAAACCG